>NW_009926172.1:6623-10873 GCF_000696875.1 Nestor notabilis | reverse complement strand
GGAGCCCGGGAAGGGGGAAGTGATGGAACCATGGAATAGTTCCCAGGGATTGTGCGCTCTGAGCCAGGAAACCAGCCCCGCACATGGCACAGGGCGGGGCAGGGCGGCGGTGAACCCCTCCGAGCCCCGCTCCCCGCTTTCCCCGTTTCCAACATCTGCCCGCATCATAGAATCACAGAGTGGTTTCTGTGGGAAGAGACCTTAAAGCTCCTCCAGTTCCAACCCCTGCCACGGGCAGGGACACCTTCCACTAGAGCAGGTTGCTCCAAGCCCCTGTGTCCAACCTGGCCTTGAACACTGCCAGGGATGGGGCAGCCACAGCTTCTCTGGGCACCCTGTGCCAGCGCCTCAGCACCCTCACAGGGAAGAGCTGCTGCCCAAGAGCTCATCTCAATCTCCCCTCTGGCAGGTTCAAGCCATTCCCCTTGTCCTGTCCCTACAGGCCCTTGTCCAAAGCCCCTCTCCAGCTTTCCTGTAGCCCCCCTTTCAGGCACTGGAAGACTCTTACCCGTGAGATATGCTTTATCATCTGATTTTAATCAGCACAGCCCTGCAAGCTCACTTACACCTACTCACGATCCAGATTTGAGCCCGCCCAAGCTCCAGCACCCAGCAGCACCTGAAGAAGACCCACAGCTGGACCCACCAGCTCTGCTGGGGGTCCCTGCAATGGAGGGGAGTGACAGAGGGACCAACAAAACCTCCTGCATCTTCACGCTGCCGCCAGCATCCAGCTCCACCTTTCTGCTCTAGGCAAGTTTCAGGATTCTTTCACAAACTGCATTTATTTTGCACCCTGTGATTGTAATTCTAATGGAAGGAAAAAAGCCTCCAATATTTTGGGACTCCTGAAAGAGCAATGTCCTAAATGCCAGTGCACTGGGATCCTGTTGGTTAGAGAGCTGCACTCCATCCCATTGCTGGTGGCTTTGGATGCAGTTCTGGATTTGCTCTCTAAAGGAGCGGTGAGGTATTTATAGCTCTGATGGGTTGTGCTGGGCATTAATGCTGTCCTGGAGCCAGGAACCTCAATTCCTGCTTTTAGGCTAAAATAACATGGAGATTAGTGCGGCCCCGCAAAGGAGAAGCGAGGCTGAGGATGCCGAAACACATGTTTAGTGGAGCCAGGGCAAATCCTCTTTTGGCTGCAGGAGGATATGGAGGTGAGGGCTTGCGCCCCGGGTTATGGGGTTATAGGGCATAGTGAGAACAAGATCAAGGCCCAGCAGAGCCCCACCAGCACAGGGGATGCTGCAGTTGTCACTGGCCAGAGCAGCATTGCCAGAGGCTCTGTAGGCAGCTTGCACTGCTCTTCTTTCCCTTTGGGATGTGGAGGTTATATGGGAATTACCATCCACCCATGCCTCGCTCTGCTGAGCTAAGACAACATCCTTGGTACCAGGATGTGCTGTGGGACAGTGGAGTTAAGACATAGAGCCCAAGTCCTGCATTTATCTCTGGGTCTCGAGAGTCTCTGCTTCCTCCGACGTGTCTAGAGATGGCTTCTCCTTACTGCAAGGACACCACGTAGGGTTTTCTCTGGGCAGCAGATGATGTGAGCCCTGCGTCTGTGCTCTTATTAAAACTCCTGGAGAGGGGCACAGAGCACCAGCAGCATACAGGGATGCCATCTCCCTTCCCTCAGTGCCCAGGAGAAATTTCCTGGGACAAGTGCTGCCAATGTGCCCTGGGACTTCATGGTTCACCACAGTCAGCATGCAGGAGGAGGAGGGAGAAACAACAGTTAAAGCAAGCTCAACTTTTGCTGCTATCCCAGCAGCTGGAGAGGTTACAGAGGGGATTTGCATGTCTTCCCAGGCAGAAGGTGAGGTTATCTCCATCAGGGACTGCTAACAGTGCTGCAGAAACCTGGACAACCAGAGGGACCAGTGGGACACAAAGTGTTAGTGGTTTCTACCAGTGGGGATACGGTCATGGATGTGGTCACAGAGCGGAGATGGTGGTTGGGGAGGAGAGGGGCAGTGAGCAGGGTGTCCCCATGGATCCTCCTCCTCCATTGCCTGCTCAGCTTCACTGGGACACGTAAAGATGTGTATTCTGACTCCATCCCTTCCTGAGATCACCTGAGCATCTCCCCTTACCCACAGCAGGAGTGAGGCTGGGCCACGACGCCAGCTTTGGCAGGGCAGGGCTGGGGAGTGATGCTGGGAAATAGAAGAGACCTGGTTAGTGCCTCAAAGCAGGAGCATTCCTGGGCTTGCCACTGGGCTCCTCTTTCTCTCTCCACTCCTAGGCCAGCTTCCCTGCTCCGCGCTGCAGGGAATACCCACAGGAAGGGTTCAGGGGGTGCCCAAATCGGGTGTTTTTACCCTACACCTTGGTGCTGTCGGCAGGCAGAACCCAAAGATGCACCACTTAGTGACATGGCCTTGGCAGCCCTGGGGTAGTGATTGGGTTTGATGATCTTAAAGGTCTTTTCCAACCCAGTTGATTCTATGAGAAGAAACACCCCAAAACCCAGAGAGAGCCACAGAGCCAGGACATCCCTCCCTCCCCCTGGAGTTCCCTCCCAACCCAAACCATTCTATGAGTCTATGCAACCTCAATACATCTTTTTTTACCACTGACTTGCCAGCACCAGTTTTTAGCCTCTTTCCGAAATTCAACCCCAGGAAAAGTTCAGCTAAAACACTGGTTTTCCACAATTCCCTCTTTGCCAAAACCTCAAACCCTTCCCAGGAAGCTGCTGCAGCCCCATGGCACACGTGTCCTGCAGCCAGCAGCACACAGTGGGCCTCGGTGCCACGAGGATGCTCGGTGCCTAGCGGATGCTGGAGTTTTGGCTGCCGCCACCAGACCTCAGTGATGCTCCCCAGGGCTCCCCATGCTCCCCTGCACCAGCACAGCCCCTGAAGTCCCAGCTTTCACCCACAGATCCGCACGGCTCCAGGTATACACGGTGGGATGGATCTCCTTCACAGCCATGTCTGAGTTGTGTCCACAGGGGCACGGAGGAGACGGAGGCAGCCAAGTCCTGGATACAGCCGTGGGATGCTCCTGCATCCCCCCGCCGGGTCTGCATCCCCCTCTGAGCTGGGTGCAGAACTGCAGGGATCACTTTCTGGGCTCCTTCGTCTCATTTCTCACTTTGCTGCCCAATATCTCATCATCCCCCTCCATGAAACGTCGATTTCCCTTTTAAGAGCTCTCCTAGAATAATATATTTTTTTATTATCGTGACAGTGAGGGCTCCTGTTGCCATGGCTACGTGCCCTTTCCTGGAGCAGGAGCTTCCTGGGGGCTGGAGATTCCGCTGCTTTGCCTGATCTCCGGGGTTTGGTTCTAGTATTATTATTACTTTTAATTTGCTATTTATTCCCATATCGTATCTGAAACAACAGGTCACGTATTGCATATGGAGATGTCAGCCCACAGTGAAGCCTTCAGAAACAACCTTCTGCTTTTAGAGGGATTTGATGGGGGGGTGGGAATCGACCATGCAGCAATGTTAATATATTAGTATAACGAAAACATGGAAACTCTGAAAGGGTCTCATCTGTATCTCACCACACTATACATTAAATCTCATTTCTGGCTTCAGGATTGCTGAATGAGTGTCATAAAACCAAGTCCAATTCTATGTGGTTTTCACAGTGTTGATTTAAAACAAACCTGTGTCTTCTGGTTGCCAATTCAGCCAGTCCTGAGCCTCCTGAAACCTAATCTGTTTGAGAACACACAGAGAGAAAATAAATGGATATATTAAATGAAGAGATAGATAGATAGATATAGACAGACAGATGGATGGATAGATTGATGGATAGATAGATAGACAGATAGATAGACAGATAGATAGATAGGTAGACAGATAGATAGATCAGATATGTAGATAGATAGACAGACAGACAGACAGATGGATGGATAGATAGACAGACATGGATAGATGGATGAACAGATAGATGGATGGATATAGATAGATGGATAGACAGACAAGATAGACAAGTGATAGACAGATGGATGGATAGATAGATAAATAGATAGATAGATAGATAGATAGATAGATAGATAAAACAACTCAGCTTTTTACTCCAGCATTTCCTTACAGGCGAGTGCTGTAACATTTACATCTGCAAAGGCACCACACATAGCACACATACAAAAACTGCAGGAACTTTTCCAAAGCACTTCATAACCTGGGGTCCTTGCAGGTGCAGGACTGGGCTCTGCTGCTGCTGCTCAGGGCTATCAGTGCACCCTTAGAGGGAGCAGGAATATGCCCCTTTTAACGA
>NW_009926172.1:0-6596 GCF_000696875.1 Nestor notabilis | reverse complement strand
CAGGAGCAGATGAGTGGCAGAGCCGGGTGGAAGCATCTGCCTGGACTGTCTTCCTGCTGGACCTTTCCCCAGTGTGTTCAGTGACAGCATCCATCCGGGGGTCCTCCTTGTTGGACAATCGTGATGTCACCCATGGGCTCATTTCCCTCCAGCTCATCAGTTCCAGAGATGCTGCTTGAGACCCATTTGCTTCCCTCTCCTTTTACTCTCGGCTTTCTTTGTTCCTTTCTTTTTAACTAAAAAGAGTAGAAATCAGCTCAAATGGACTAACATCGCATAGAAGCTCCCAAAGGAGCAAATGCTACAGAAAAGGTCCAAGGTTTGCCCTACAAAAAGGCAAAAGGTTTGCTAATAAAGCTTTAATGGAAATGGCTGAAATGGGATCCCGAGTGTATTTAACAGTTTACCCAAACTCACATTGAGCAGATGCTGATACTTACTGGATTCAAGGGTTCTGGCTGGGTGGGAGATGGGTTAGATCCTTGTGCATCACTCCAGAGTCTCTGCAGCATCCCACGTTCAGCAAAGAGATGTGGGGAGGATGAAAACATGGGTGTATGACACTGTGTTTCACCCTGGAGGGGTCAGGAGGCTGCTGGAGGAGCCTCTGCTGCAATGACCAGGACCCAGGACCCCCTGGATGATGCCAACAGGAGGGGAAGGCAGCCAGAGCACACGGGAGGGCCCTGGGAAGGGATGTGGAGCTCTTGGAGGGTGTGTGATGGCGCAGAAAGCAGCAGCTGGAAAAGGGAAACAGGGCCCAGCCCCAACGAGAAACGGGGATGTCCTCACCTGGTGGGGGGAAACCAGTTAAAAGGTGTTTATTTCCCCACCTAAGCCTTGTGGAGATGCCAGCACTGCCAGAAAGGGAGACACAGAGAGGTGAGGGCCCAGGGGTGCTCAAAGAGATAGAGGAAAAGCTCTGGCTGATCTATGCCCACACCAACCAGCTCTGTCCCCCCAGACAAGCAGATTCCACCCAAGGATGTGGCTGAGAACCTCCACCACTGGCTGTCTCACAGCATGTCAGGGGAGAGTCTCCTTGAGAACATCATGTGTTAAAACATCCCACCACCATTTGCTTTACCTCTAACACAGGGGGAGAAAAGGGTTGTCCATGGCTCGTTCCTCCTGCCAGCCGGGCAATTTCACAACATGCTCTGTTGCCAAGGAGATGTCACATGCAGGGTGGAAGGACCGAGCACCCATCAGGCAGGCACAGCACCGGGGAGGCAGGGAGGGAACTAGTGTTTTCCTTAAGGACTGAAAGGAGAGGGAGGAACATGGAGGGAAGCAGCAGGCAAAACAGTAATTACTGGAGTGAATGGGGGAGCCATGGTGGGATGGGTGCAGGACCTGGGGGGCTCCAGGGGTGTTTGGGCTCTCAGCACACCCCTACGTACTGCCAGCCTTATGCCCTCATCAGGTCAACACCACTAAATGCTCAGGGCTTAGTTCCCCCAGAGATGGGGCTGGAAAAGCCCATCCCTGCCCACGGTCATGCACAGGGACAAGTGCAGAGCCACAGCAAGGGATGCACCAAGGGATGCACCAAGGGATGCATCAAGCGCTCACTTTTCAGGCAAGAGAAAGTGTGGAGCTGCTGGAGCGAGGCCAGAGGAGGCCACGGAGCTGCTGCAAGGGCTGGAGCAGCTCTGCTCTGGAGCCAGGCTGAGAGAGCTGGGCTGGGGCAGCTGGAGAAGAGAAGGCTCCTCAAGGGGACACCTTAGAGCAGCTCCAGTGACTAAAGAGGCTCCAGGAAACCTGGAGAGGGGCTTTGGACAAGGGCCTGTAGGGACAGGACAAGGGGAATGGCTTGAACCTGCCAGAGGGGAGATTGAGATGAGCTCTGAGGCAGAAGCTCTTCCCTGGGAGGGTGCTGAGGCGCTGGCACAGGGTGCCCAGAGAAGCTGTGGCTGCCCCATCCCTGGCAGTGTTCAAGGCCACGTTGGACACAGGGGCTTGGAGCAACCTGCTCTAGTGGAAGGTGTCCCTGCCCGTGGCAGGGGTTGGAGCTGGATGAGCCTTATGGTCCCTTCAACCCAAACCAGTCTCTATGATTCTATGAATAGAGCCAAGGCTGAATGAGACAAAACATCCTCATTACTGCCTCAGATCCTTAACATTTAATGTAGCATCCCCGCTCTGCCCAAGTAAGATCACTCCTGTTTACCTTCATCAAATGCCAAATACAGTTTCCCCATGCCCCAAACGGGAGATGTGTGTGGGATCACTGGCATTGCTGTGCTGCACCAACTCCAGATGAATATTGGTTTTTAATGACAAGCTCTCCAGTACAAATAGCAGCCGGGGCGCTGCGGCTGCTGACGGGGCCCGCACACCTCTTATTCAGCAAATGAATTATTTGATTCCCCTTCCCTGCAGCATGCTGTCTGCCAGGAAATTTTCATTTGGTCTCTCTTACTTGAGAACCAATTGTAAATGTCAGCGCTAAACGCTCAGATTTAAGTGTTAGGTTGTCTTGTTTGATTACGGCACTAAAAGGTCAGAGCCGGCTAATGGAAAGTACAAGCAGTATTGGGAGGGAAACAGTGTTCTGCCATGGGTGAGCAAACACCTGGGGACAACCTAATCACTCTTCCTGCAGTGTCTCTCTTTTCCTTCTCTGGCTCCCTCTTTCAGGCCTGTTTTCTAGGTCGGAAGACCTGGAAAAAGCGTTTCTGGGGACAATTTCTGCTTGTGATATTGCTGCCGGGGACGCTGCCAGTGCCGGGTTTCCCTTGGAGGAAACAGAGAGCTCGAGCTCACCCCTGGCTGGATCAGCTCCCAAAGGGCAAGGAATGGCACAAGAGCCAGGCTACTGCCAACCCCACTGCCATTACCCTCTTCTCTCCATGCATGGCTCAGGCTGCATCATGTCTCTCTGGCTCCATTTTCATCCCCACTTTTCCCCCCTCTGACAACCAGCATCCCAAGAACTCTTTGCAGAAAGCAAACATTCCTTTCCCATTCGCCACGATTTCCTATCACTCCCAGCACCTTTAAAATCCCCTTTCCCTGAGCTGTTTGAGTCACACTGGCCAAATAAAACTACAGTTGCCTCTTAGTGACTCAGCTGAGGAGATGTGGTTTTTATCCAAGCCCATCACCATCATTCCAGTTCTCTAAGCCGAGTTCATTATATTTACTTTAAAGACACTTCCAATAATATCAGTCCTTCTGCCATCAAAGTGCTTTGCAGAATAAAACCCTGACGAGCTGTTATTCCTCTCCAGGGAACAGTGTGGTGTGGTCCCAAGCAGGAGCACTCATCACTCCATACAGATGCTGTCCTGCACCAGGAATCGGTCCCTGCTGTCAGCCCCAAGACCTTCCCTGGGCAGAGAGATTCAGTGCTGATTCCGGATGTCTGAATGTTTCTGGACATTTATACCCATGAGAATTGGGAATTTTAGGAAAACTAAGAGTTTTAGGAAATAATTGCCATGTCTTTACCCCAAGACTTTGGGGTCTTTGCCCTCCATCCTTTGGCACCACTGATGCCAGGATGCTCATACCACCTCTCTGGACATCTTCCCAGGAACCAAAGATGCTGCTGGGCTTAGGGAGAGATTTCCAGCTGCCATAGGCTCCTCCTGGGGAATCAGTACTATCCCCTCTTTCAGGTCGTTTATGTTACAAGGTCCCACATCACTCAGAGAAATATTCTTCTTCACAGGCCCCTTTGCAAGAGCATCTTTGCATAATGGGTCCCATGAAGCAGAGGATGGCATCAAAGGGTGATGAAGCTGAGAAACCACCATAAAATGCATGAGAGAGAAAAAGTCCTCACCTCACCACCAGTACCAAAGCAAAGGAAAGCAAAGGAAAGAAATATCCAACTCCAAACTGAGCTGTTTCCTCCATAGCCGAAGCATGGAGTGGGATGCTCTGCCTGAGCTGTGCTGGTAAAGTCACAGCAGTTTGTGGCCTGTAAGATTAATAGGAAATCTGCTCTGGATTGAGAGTGATTCCCTCTTTTATTGGAATGAACCCCAAAGAGTAATGGCTGTAGGGCAGGAAGAGGAAAGTAAATTGCAGTAATAATGTGTTTCCTTGTGCAGACATGCTTTTGATCATAGAAAAATACACCATCTGTTTCTAAATTACTTGTATTGATTTAACAGTTAGTAACAGGGGGGGCTTCTTTTGCAAATCCATTTGCAAGGGCTCCTGGAAATCTGACAGTTATGTGCAAGAGAAAGAAGGGGCTTGTTCATCATCAAAGATCACCGCTGCCAGCCACGGGGCTCTGCATGGGGAGGAACAGGCTGTAGCTGCATGGGAACCTCATCTCCTGTCTCCAGCACCCTGTCCCACTGAGAGCGGAGCAGCTGAGTGCTCACACACCACGTAAGAACTATTTCTTTACACCAAAAAAGCTGTTCCTGTGCTTTCTCCCTGCTCAAACCACACATACCTCATTGCCCTTGTCGCTTTTTTATTGCTTTTGTAGAATCACAGAATCCCAGATTGGTTTGGGTTGGAAGGGACCTTAAAGCTCCTCCAGCTCCAACCCCTGCCACGGGCAGGGACACCTTCCACTAGAGCAGGTTGCTCCGAGCCCCTGTGTCCAACCTGGCCTTGAACACTGCCAGGGATGGGGCAGCCACAGCTTCTCTGGGCACCCTGTGCCAGCGCCTCAGCACCGTCACAGGGAAGAGCTTCTGCCCAAGAGTTCATCTCAATCTCCCTCTGGCAGGTTCAAGTCATTCCCCTTGTCCCATCACTACATGTCTTTGTAGTATTCTGGGCATCTCCCGCAGCTCACCCCCAGCAGCCACCGCAGCAGCACAGCCCCTCACTTCTTGGGTGAGAAAAGGCTTTTTGGTGCCAAGCCCCACACTAAGAGGGATGCACCCGGGATAACGGGGGTCATAGTTAATCCTGGATGCACTCAGTAACTACCGGCAGTGCCCACAATCACCATAACCACAGCACGAGGGCTGCATTCGTTGCCTGACCTTTCCAGCAAGGGTTGCATGTGAAGGGAACAATATTCCAAGCCTCTGCTGCCACTCAGCCAGGCAGATGATTCCATTGGGAGTCTGGAAACGATGCCCACCCTCTGCTGAGCATCCTGAAGCATGAAGCACACGGTATGCAAACCCAACTGCTATCACCACTCTGGTGCAGTCACCAGCACGTCTCTTTCTGCCACAGTGCTGGGCACCTTAGAAGACTTTTGTCCCCACCTTAGACCCCCTCACAGGGTCCTCAGCACCCCCAGGCCAACACCACCAGCTCACAGCAACATCCCACAGCCTCAGAGCAAAGCCCTGGCAGAAAACACTCTGAGGCACAGCCCAGGTCTCACCCACACACACGTTCTGTACTTCTCCAATGAAACCAGGAGACAGCCCTTGGCTCCCGCAGGTTGTGATCTGCAACATTTATTTGACCCCCCCAAAAAAAGGCATTTTCATGAGGAATCTTTTGGTTCATAAAAGAAGTTATTTCCCAGCAGCCCCCCCTAAACCAAGAAATAAAGTGCCCCAGGAGTTAGCGCAGTAAAATGAACCATCCAACTCCAACAAAGCAAAGTGGTTCCTATCATTTGGTACAATATGGTAAAATTTGGCTAACAGAGCTGAACTGCAGCTCCCATCTCTCAAGCACTATGGAGCTGGCTTCGGACTCCAGCCCTCGGGCTGTCTGTCCAGGGACAGACCCACATCCTTGTGCTGCAGGACCTGGGGACTCTCCAGAGGGTCCAAACCAGGCAGGTGAGAGCTGCTGCATCAGCATTTATAACTGATTGATATAAATATAAAACATTGATACAAACAGCTTCTTTGTACAGAAAATATCATCTCACAAGGCACTGGGGTGACAACTGCGGCCGTTCACAGCGGCTCCAACCGGGCTTCTCCAGCCACCACCGAGCACCAGCGGGGAGGAAGGAGGGGATGCAGGAACCGGAGAAGTCCTGGTGCTGCCATCCAAGGGGGATTTCACCCCTCTGCTGCCCCCAGACGCCCCGGGAGTGTTTTTTCCCAGCCGGATGGTACTGTTCCTTGGCAGGGGTGGTGTGACCCTGCAGGGTCCAGTCTCCATGGGATGGCTTGGGGCTGGGTTTGGCCAGGAGGAAGGTGCATAGATCAGCCGGGGCTGGGGCGGCTCTGCCGGGTGCTCTGCTCCCTCTTCACGCCAGCAGCCCCAGCCGGGTCACCTTGGCCGAGAGGAAGGAGTGAATGATGAACACGATGGTTTTGGGGCAGGAGTGAAGGTCCAATTGCTGCAAGAAAGGAGCAGAAGGATGTTGCAATGGGGAGGGCTGTTCCTGGAGCAGCCAGCTCAGGAACCACCTGGAGGCCCACAGATGTGACCACTGCCTTACAGGGCGGCCCTGGGAAGGGGCTGTGAGCAGCCAGGGGTGGGTGCACGGGCCGTGCAGGATGGGTGCTGTGTGCAGGGTGGGTGCTCTGCTCCTCATCTTCCCCTAGGACCAAAGGGAGCATGGTAGGAGGTGATGAGGGTAAAGCCAACTCACAATCTCTCCCTCTGGACCACCAAAGTCCAGGTAGAGCATCTTGGTGCCATCATCAGAGGACATCTGCAGCTTCTCAAAGGGCTGCTGGAGCAGGATGGTCTTG
>NW_009926171.1:14779-15138 GCF_000696875.1 Nestor notabilis | reverse complement strand
GAGGAGGCGGGGGGGAGGCCGATGAATTCATGGAAAGAGGGAAAGTTGGAGGCGGAGAGGGAAACCGGGAACTCCGTGGGGCCCAGATGGGCTGGGGAGGGGGAGGAACCGTGGCGTGGATTGCATCCAGGTTTAATGTGGAAAACGGGATGTTGGAGAGGCTGAGCTGGGAATGATCCCATGGTGGCCGTGGGGGTCTCCAGGGAATAGCAGGGTGTAAAGTCTGGGATTCAGAGGCTTGTGGTTTGTTTTAGGTGGGGTTTTAACAGAGGTTTCCAAGCTGAGGGTGAACTGGGGGTTGTTCAAGCTACTGGGGGGTTGGTTGAGCTCTAAAGGGAGGTGGATCTGGGGGGTGCCAG
>NW_009926171.1:2563-14749 GCF_000696875.1 Nestor notabilis | reverse complement strand
GGAGACGCTGAGCTGGGAATGATCCCATGGTGGCCGTGGGGGTCTCCAGGGAATAGCAGGGTGTAAAGTCTGGGATTCAGAGGCTTGTGGTTTGTTTTAGGTGGGGTTTTAACAGAGGTTTCCAAGCTGAGGGTGAACTGGGGGTTGTTCAAGCTACTGGGGGGTTGGTTGAGCTCTAAAGGGAGGTGGAGCTGGGGGGGACCCGGGTCACTTGGGGAGGGGTGAAGGGGTTGAGCTGTGCCGGGTGCTCCCTGGTGCTGGGTGAAGCTGGAAGATGTGGGAGTTTTGCTTCCTCATTGTCTCTCCATTGCCAGCACCCACCATCTCCCCATCACCTCCCCATGACCAGCACCCACCATCTCCCCATCACCTCCCCATGACCAGCACCCACCATCTCCCCATCACCTCCCCATGACCATCACTCATTGCCAGAACTGGGCAGCTCCTAAAGTCAGGCTTCTATAGGCCAAGCAAAGGGATCCAGATCCCACTTTTAGACCTACAAGTCATGACTGTGGCTGGAAAAGGGAAGCTGGGATTGGGGTGCTGGAAGAGGGATTCACCCTACTCTAACCACGACTCCGGGATGGTCTCACTTGTAAAGTGGGAGGTGTTGGCTCCACTCCACACGTAGCACCCAACCTGGGTGGATCCCTAAAGGCAAATATGGGTCCAGGGAGCTGCTTACCCAGGGTGGAGGTGCCCACACGTCCTCTGGGCACGGACACCTTCCCTTTCCCTTTGGACACCTTTGGCCACAGCAGGGATGCTACTACAACTAAGGCTGTAGGGGCTGAGGGGGGCCCAGGTTTCCTCTTTGCCTTCAAGAATTTCCCCCCTCTTCCCTTGGGAATTCCTCCCTGCTGTATCCCGGGTCCCCCCTACACGGGATGGGGGGTCTTGGCTCAGTGGTTCAAGGTCTGGAGTTCAGCACGGGAGGAACCAGGAAAACCCGTCTTGTTTAGTCTAGAGCTGAGGCGGCGGCTGCGGGCTGCACATTCCTGCCGGAGGGACAATCTGGGATAGGAACCACCGGGAGACGAGGGGGGGAACTGACTTTTAAAGGGAAATCAGGTTTTTGGCTGATCTGCTGTTGGCTACAGGACGATGAGACAAGGGTTCAGCCCCAGCCTGACGCACATGAGGATAAGCAGGCGCTCCACAGGATTTCCTCTCCAGTTGGGATGAGCCGTGTGCTCCCGCAGCTCCCTAATGTCTGGGTTGTTTCTTCCAGGCTTCTCTCCAGCTTGGACAGGGCTGAAGCCCCCCCAGGTCAAAACTCAGCCTCAAACTCCATCCCTACAGACTGAGCTGTGTCTTCCCTCCTGATCCAGGCCCTGGGATGCAGTGGGGAGCGCAGGAAGTGATGCCAGCCTGAAGGAATGGACATGGAGCTCCATCCAGGAGCTGCTGCCGTGCCCAAACACCCCCCTACACGGACAGGCAGCAGCTTCTTGGGAGAGCTGGTGGCTTCCCCATGGTGCTGATAACTGGGTGCTCCCCAGTTGTCCCAGCAGCGGGGAGTCCCCTTTGTGCTCAAGGCTGAGTGTGAAGGTTGATCCAGGAGAGGATTTCTATTTGCTAACTGGGGAGTGGTTTGTTTTCCAGAGCAAAGAGGTTTCAGTGCCCCAGGAGAACAAGGAGTATCCCCCACTGCTCCCTTTTTGCCCAGAAAGGGAGGAGCTGCAGTGAGTCAGGGAGCAGAGCCCTGTTCTACAAGGGTGGTGGCTGCTCACACCCCACATGGAGCTGTAACCACCACATCACAGAACCCCAGATTGGTTTGGGTTGAAGGGACCTTAAAGCTCCTCCAGCTCCAACCCCTGCCCCGGGCAGGGACACCTTCCACTAGAGCAGGTTGCTCCAAGCCCCTGTGTCCAACCTGGCCTTGAACACTGCCAGGGATGGGGCAGGCACCCTCGTGCCCAGCAGAGCCCCGAGCACGTCCCTCCCAGGCAGTGACCGAGTTGAGGCAGGCGAGAGGCTCTCAGGAGTTTAATGTACTTGGCACTCAAACTGTACAACACATTTACAGAGAACCACACGTCCGTGTCTATGTACATCCTCTTCCATCCCAGCAGCACAAGCAGTGACCCTCTGCACGTGAGTTACGGCTCCTCAAGCCCAATTTTGGGTAACGCTCAAGGATGGGTACGTGGCGTCGCCGTCCTCACCCTGTCACCAGCAGCTGAAGGACAGGAATGACCAGTTGAAGGACAGGAAGGACCTGTTGGCTGTGCTCGAAGCTGTCACCACTTTGTTTCCTACAACCCTTTGCAGTGCATCTCTTACACAAATCTTTGGACCTCTAGAACATGGCAGTGCTGCCGTTATGAGTATATACAACCTCTATCTCCTCTGTCTTTACACCTCAGCTTCACTTTCTCTGCTCTACCTTTCTACCACATGCAATAACCCCTTGGTTGCCTCCAGTCTTGCCTCCCTATGGAAGGCATTTCATTTCCAAAAGGCAACGGTAACAAAAGTAAATCTACCTTCACTCCCTGCTATTCCTCTCTAGTTGCTGCTCCTCATCCCTCCCCAAACCCTTTACACAACGTTGCCTAAAGTATTCCTACACCCCAGCAGTGCAGTTCTCTTTCAGTAGTCCAGGGCAAACACAAGCCTTTGTGGCTCACTCTGATGGGGTAGGTTGAGTGTCTCCTCTCAGCCACCAGCCCATCAGTGCCCCATGGTAGTGTGGGGTGATGTGAGAACCTGTGTTGCCACACACACCTCGGAGAAGGATCAAGTACTTGAAAGGAAATGCCAAGTGTGAACCACAACACAATACAAAAGTAGAAAAAGAAAAAAAAAAAAAAAACAAACCACAGAGAAAACCAAAATAAAACCCCCCAAACTTGAAACAAAACAACTACTACAAAACAATTAAATAGCTGGCAGGTTACAAGAGTGGAAATGAGGAATGTACAAAGGACACAAGAAGATGAAAGATTCCAGTAGGTAAATTGAAACCCTGTTGAACCTGGGGTCTGGTTTTCCTTTTTTACCATGGAAAAGATGGATTCTGGTAACGAGGGCAAGAAGAAAACATGAATTCAGGTTCTGAGGACCCTTTAGGAGGACTCCTGTGTGTGGATCCAATCCCCGTGCCCAGGGATGTGCTGCCAGCCCATGCTTCTGCTTTAGTTTGACTGGTTTTCAGCCTCAACCACCACACATTTGAGGTGGTGTTTGCTCCTCCAACCTGCCATAAACAGGTTTCTGAATCCCTCCCAGCTTTAAAACCAGGTTCAAAGTGGCCGTGTGGGTAAAACCAGACTGCAGCTCAACAGGGTTAACTGTATACCAGTAGCTGCCATTACACCATCGAGAATGTCCTGCTCAGCAGAGGGAACCCAATCATGCTCACATAGGAAAATGTACACAGTATTTATAAATAAACAGTCTTCCAAGCAGGATGGTGCTGGGCTCCTTCACACCAGCGTCTCTTTCCGCTTCCCACTGAGCTGCTTCTCCCTCGTTGTCCTGTGCCCAGTCGATGATCTCTGTGTTTTCACTCCTTTGGCTTCCTCCGAGTCCAGGATGGAGCCACACTCGGACATGCTTTCATCCAGCTCCATCTCGGATGTGCCAGACTGCCTCTTCTGGGCTCTGATGTTGGGCACGGAGGGGTTGTTCTCCTCCAGCTCCTCGCTCAGCTCTGGCAGCTCCTTGAGCTCGGCTGTGGCTGCAGTCCTCTGGAAGGGAGCGATGGCTGTTCGGATGCAGTTCACCCACTGCTGCTTGTGGAAGACGTCGTTGGCCTGCAGCGTGTGGGACTGGCCTGGGCAGGGATCTTGGAAGCGAACTCGGAAGATATTTTTAGCTGAGGATAAACATAGGAAGAAGCAGATCAGTTTCCAGCTCAATGTTTAGAGATTGCATTGCTAGACAAGAGACCTGGGCTGCTCTGCGGCAGGGAAAGCGTTCAAACCCCACCAAAACCAACCCCAAACCCCAGAGCCCAGCACGGACAAGCTGAAATGGGTGTTTCCTAATCTGAGCACCAGCAGAACACCATACATGAAGTTCAAGGCCACCACATATGAAGTTCATGGCCACTATGTATATTGCAAAGCCCAGCAGTGACAGTCTAAGGGTAGATGTTAACCTGTCTCGTGTGTCTGCTACCCCAAAGGAACCTCAGCCCACAGGGATCTGTGCCCAGGTATAATCATAGAATCAACCAGGTTGGAAAAGCCCTTCAAGCTCATCCAGCCCAACCATTCCCAGCCCTGCCAAGGCCACCACTGACCCCTGGCACTGAGGCCTCGGCTCCACGGGCTGGGAACACTTGCAGGGACGGTGACTCCAGCCCTGCCCTGGGCAGCCTGTTCCAATGCCTGAGCACCCTCTGGGCAAGGAATTGTTCCTCAGCTCCAGCTAAACCTGCCCTGGGGCAGCTTGAGGCCGGTTCCTCTTGTGCCATATCCCTTGTTCCTTGGGAGCAGAGCCCAGCCCCCGCCTGGCTCCATCCTCCTGTCAGGCAGTTGCAGAGAGCAAGAAGGTCCCCCCAGATCTCTTAGCTTCTCCTCACCAACACATCCCCAGGCAGATGAACTGGTTTGCTCTGTACCTTTATCAGAGTTGCCAAAGGCTCCTCGGAAGGATCCTCCCATTTTCACATCCCCATCCTGCAGGTCCTCCAGGAGCAGCTCCTGGACGGGGATGGGCTGCCTGTACACTTGGTAGGCCTGACGCTCATTGCGAGTGACCGGCCGGGTCAAAACCAGGATGTCTTGGAAGAGGAAGACATAGAGTTTCTGAAAGGGAAAACACATCTGAATGTGAGCAAAGCATCATACTCCGCATGCAGAGCTGTCACACCCCCTCTGGGATTCAAGGCCACATTATCTGGAGTTTCACTCATGTTAACTTCCTGAGTTCCCAGTTACAGCAATGTAGGGCCTTGGCAGAGGTGGCAAAGACCAGGCTTAAATCAACAGGTTTGTTATTTTAAAGACCATTAAACAGTGAATTATGATTTAGAGATGCCAAGAATAAGTTGATTAGAAGCTGAATCTTTTCTGATAATACAAAAACCCAGCCTGGTTTGTGTTAGAAGGGACCTTAAAGCTCCTCCAGTTCCAACCCCTGCCCCGGGCAGGGACACCTTCCACTAGAGCAGGTTGCTCCAAGCCCCTGTGTCCAACCTGGCCTTGAACACTGCCAGGGATGGAGCAGCCACAGCTTCTCTGGGCACCCTGTGCCAGCGCCTCAGCACCCTCACAGGGAAGAGCTTCTGCCCAAGAGCTCATCTCAATCTCCCCTCTGGCAGGTTCAAGCCATTCCCCTTGTCCTGTCCCTCCATCCCTTGTCCAAAGCCCCTCTCCAGGTCTCCTGGAGCCCCTTTAGGCACTGGAGCTGCTCTAAGGTGTCCCCTTCAGGAGCCTTCTCTTCTCCAGCTGCCCCAGCCCAGCTCTCTCAGCCTGGCTCCAGAGCAGAGCTGCTCCAGCCCTCGCAGCACCTCCGTGGCCTCCTCTGGCCTCGCTCCAACAGCTCCACGTCTCTGGGGGCCCCAAATGCTTCATGTGTATACAAATGTAATGGCCAAATGCAACAAAAAGAACCTAACCCCAACCAACAATAAAAATAAAGAAAACAGAAAAGATTTGATGTTTACAACGAGGTTACTCCTGCAAGCCAGGACAAAAGGCAGCAAACCCTGGAGCAGAACAGGGTCTTTTAGTGCTGCTGCAGCAGGAGATAAACTTCGGGCAGTTCATCTCAAAGCCAAACAGGCTTTTGCAGGAACACTTTTGTTTTGGAAGAGCTGTGAGCCAGGGCTCATAATGGGGAATGTCAGAGCACCTGAAAGTAAACAGCCAGCAGGAAATCCCTTTTGATGGAGTGCTTGGGCACAGAGCACACTTTCTATGGTAATTCTCTGCTAATTATTTTCCAGCTTCTGAAGGACAAGGAAACTTTCCCTTCCTTACACTCTGCAATGCAGGCTGCCATCAGGTGCTTTCTCTTCTGCTTTTCATATTCAGCTAATTGTCTGAACTAACCCTAAGGATGGAAATGCTCCTGGTCCTGCTAGAACAGACAATCAGTTTTAACTACCTCCGAGGGAAGGTTTTCAAACCTGAGAATTAATCACCCTGAACATGAGGGACTTACATGTCCGTTTTTATTCTTCAGCTCCCCATGGCACAGTAAAGCTTTGCTGCCTTCAATCCTAGGGTCCTTCTGCTTCTCATCCAGGTACTCCAGCTTGTCAATGTAATACTGGCACTCTGACTCACCCTTCTTCAGGTTGATGTCGGAGAGGACTCCTTGGATTATAGATATCTATAAATCAAAACATACATAGATGATCAGTCACCTCTGCTTGTGTATCTTCCCTAGTTAAGAACTCCAGATGATGAAATCCATGTGGACTGATCTCCCACTTGCTTTCACAAAGGGCTGCAGTCACAGATTTGCATCCACCAAGGAAACCACCCCACTAAATTGCTGAGGGCTTTAGAAAGCTTTCTAAACCCTCCCAAACCCCACCACCCAGCATGGGCAAGCTGAAATGGGTGTTTTCTAATCTGAGCACCAGCAAAACACCACATATGAAGTTCATGGCCACCATATATAACTTGCAAAGCCCAGCAGTGACAGTCTAAGGGTAGATGTTAACATGTATCCTGCGTTTGCTCCCCTGAAGGAACCTCAGCCCATAGGGATGTGTGCCCAGGCAGAATCACACAATCAGCTGGGTTGCAAAAGACCTTAAGATCATCAAGTCTTTTATGATGAGATGCTTATATGAGAACAACGATCATGAAATCACTGTTACTTACAGCTTCTTCCAGAATCTGGATATCGGGATGGTCTTTGGGAGTGTGCCTCAGGATCTCTTTCAGGAGCAGTGGGTATTTGACCAGGCGACTCCGAGGAATGTCCAAGAAGCTCCAAAGGTCCAACTTGCGGCTGAAAGGAGACTCGAGGCAGCGCTGAAGGAAGTCCTGCACCCTCCTGTCCTGCTTCTTCTGATCCAGAAGTGCTTTGGCTGCCAGCTGGTTGCTGCAGTAACCTTTGTAGGCATGGAGTCGTGGTAGCTGCAGGAGAACAGAACCATGTTCCAGAGTCAAATTCCATGCAGGAAAGGCAAATCACTTTAAGATGTCAAACTTGGAGAGTTCTACTTCCCTTACTGCAATATCTAACAGACTATCTTGTATATGTAGCTAGTCCTTTGTGTGGAGAACAAGGCACACGATGCCTTTGAAGCTGGGATGTTGGAGATTAACCACGATAATACAACTGCAATCACATTAGTGACAAGCAGTCCAGAAGATACAATCATTTCAAACATAAATCAGCAACTAATTGCAGTCACATCAGCCCAAGTCTCGAGGGTGGAATCAGGGCCCTTATGGCTGACAGAGTCCCATTGTTTTCAGTGCAGCCAGGATTTCCCTTTCAGTCTTTCACTCAAGGCCACAAAAGCTCACAGCTTTTAGCTTAAATGTTCTTTAAGCTCATTTTTAGCTTGCTTTCTATGTACTCACCCACTTCACAAGAATGGGCCCAATCTGCTCCACTGTTCCATCTGGTTTCGTTGCTTCTCCTAAACTTGCCAACAAGTCTGGAATTCAAACACAAAAATAGAAATTGCAACAATGCCCCAATAAGCTGCTCTAACACAAGAAAGAGTTTAACTCTTAGCATGTTATATGAAAATGATCCAGTTGCTCTTACCTTCATGCAGAGGAATATAAGAATCCAAGTCACCAAATATGTGGGTGAGTTCCTCCTCAGACATGATGGAGAGTTTCAGCATGGGATCATGATAGGCCTGGCAAAGAATAGCAGTATTAGAACATATTCAGATCTCCCGAGTCTAAAAGCTGACATATTAAATGTGAGGGGATGTATCACATGCAGGGCAGATATGAAGTGAAGCCAACAGAAACAGTAATATCTGACTGCCACAAGATTCCCCTCTGTAGGAAGGTTTCAAGACCTTTAAATGAAAGGGATTTTCCTGTCTGAGCTGTTCTCATCCAGGAGAGGGAATCCCCAACTGGCTCTGCAGGACTGCAAAGAACAATCCTTTTATGGCTGGGTTTGTTGCAAGCAAACCAGTACACCACAGCATTGCTCACGTCAGCTTTCCAGGCCAGCTTTCCAAGTGTGGAATCTGAGCCTGATAAAGCTCAGATGTAATGTTTGCAGGTGTAAAGAAACTACATTATTATCTGTGATTACTGAATGCAGGGAAAACAAAACCCACTCACCTTTCTGGCAAGCTTCAGGTCTTCGATTAGGTCCTGCTCTCCCCTGGACATTTCATAGATTGCCTGTGAGGAAGGGGATAAATTAGGGAGTCATTTTTAATCCCAGGTTTCCTCTGAAAGAGCCTTTCAGCTCACATAATGTACATCCTGTCTCTGCAGCTTGAGTAAGGGGGAGTTTTGCCATCTGATTCACTGTGTGCCACCTGGGCACAACAACCTCTAGTAAATCTGTTGGCTTTCCCAGCTCCCAGAAAGCAAAGTTACAACTGTGTGAAAGCTCTGAGGCTCGTGCACAAGCCAAATTAAATAGTAGTGCCTTTTAAATCACTGCTTTTACAGAGGCAAGTATGAAAAAGAACAAACCCCAGAAAACCACAGAGGTCAAATCCCTTTAGTCAGCTTCTGTGTTGTCACTAGAAGATTTGTCTAAGAACTGCAGGAAAAAGGCAAGCCAAGGCCTTGCTATTTTGGCTTTCAACCAGTTGTCAAGAGCTTTAAGAGAAAGACAGCTTGCTTTACAAGGAACCTGACTTTGGGTCTGCTGCAAAGCAACCAGTGTGGCTGGGTCTTGAATTTCAGCAATGCTGAGCACCCCTATGGGAAGAGTTTGGCATCTCTGAAGGGTCAAACTGGGGAGATGAACTCCCTGGAGACTCCAGAGAGAGAAGCCTACATTTTCCCATGACTAATGTAGAAATAAATCTAACAGTTTAGAAATGGAGGTGCACGGGAAGATACAGCCACCCTCGGATGCTCATTACTCCTTTCCCCACCAAGAAACAGACAAAGCCAAGGCCGTGGCTGCCTATCCCAGTTCTGCTGTTTAAGGGATATCCTACCTCCTGGCGCTTGATTTCTTTGGTGCTCAGGGACTCTTTCATGTTGACATCTAGCATCTCGGACCAAAGAACACTGTTTCTTCTTTTAGGAGGAGTAGGAGCAGCAGATCTGCTACATGACTTCTGGGCACAGCCGGGAGATTTGCTGTCACTGCGAAGGGCAAATGACTGCAGGGATTAAGAAAACAAAGAGAGTTAAAAGAACATATAGAGCCAACATTTCAGGAGTAGAGGAGTATTACAGTATTATCCATGCCCCTCCCAATCCTTCATCCTCCACTGTTGTGCAGGGCAGGAAAACACACCCAGACACTTTTCCTTAGATAAAGGAACACTAATCAAACTGCTGAGAAAGCCCTGAGATTGGCAAGCTTTTCCATGCACCTCTCCCTGCATGTGTGCAGCAGTGCTTGGGAGGAGGATGGGAATGTAAAGCTTGGGTTGATTTCCAAGGTATGAGGAAGTAAACAAACTAGGATCATAATTCTACCTATTATGGAGGTAATCAGGAGCCACTTGAACTTTGCTCTCGTGATCTGCAAGGTTACTAGTACCCAGGCACAGAAACTGTCTTATCTGCATGTGTGGGGTTAGTGTTCCTTAGACAACACTTCTGTAACATGAGTGAAAGGTTTCTGAGCAGCAGAGTCAGTGCACGTGCTCCAGCGCACCTACCTCAAGCACTAGAACAGTTTATCAACTCATTCCCCCTATCTGAATCAGTTTAATATTTTTATTGCTTAAAAACCTGATTATCTCACAAGCTACCTCTGAACTCTTGAACTCTTCTTCATCCCCGAGTCCCAGACAAGCTTTGTGTCCTTGGTCTTTTCCAACCTAGTTACTTCTATGATTCTATGTAGTAGATTTTCAAGAAACACTTGGAAACCCCAGTGCCTGTTTTACCCTCATACAGGCAATACCTTCCCCATATCTCTGAGGCTTCTAGGACTACATAAAGCAGAAGCTCTTCCCTGTGAGGGTGCTGAGGTGCTGGCACAGGGTGCCCAGAGAAGCTGTGGCTGCCCCATCCCTGGCAGTGTTCAAGGCCAGGTTGGACACAGGGGCTTGGAGCAACCTGCTCTAGTGGAAGGTGTCCCTGCCCATGGCAGGGGTTAGAACTGGAGGAGCTTTAAGGTCCCTTCCAACCCAAGCCAGTCTGGGATTACATGATTCTATGACCAGAAGGCTCTGCTTTGTACCTGTATGGTCTGCCCGAAGCGCCGAACTGCACCATTTCTTACAGGAGAGATCAAGTTTGCCAGGGATGTGACCCGTGCTAAAGGTCGAACCCTCTTGTTGCTTGGCTCCTGTAAATAAAGCAGAGAACAAATTGTACTGCCTGTGACTCCCACTGAATTTCTCAAGCTGCCCAGGGAGGTTTAAAAAGCATGAACCCACTTAAGGAGTGGGAAACACAGCAAAGAGAGTGGTTTGAAGTAGCCATTCATCTTACAAGGAAAGCAGAGGCTGTAAATATTTGTCTGAAATTGAAGGTTGCAATTAAACTGCAGAGACCTTGCCCAGTAAAAGAGACAAGATAACACATCAGTCAGAAGTCAAAATGGGGCTCGAACAGGGACCGTTATGGTCTGAACATAAATAGACTGAAGCATTCTCCTCCACAAGGCAAGCGCCTGTCAGCTAAAGATGGAGCTGTGATGAGCTGCTCCGTTTTATCATGTCTTCCTTTGTAGAAAGAATGTGTTTTTCCATTTTATTTTGGAGAGAAAAGGAGCAGTTGGAGCCCAGCACAGCCTCAGAAGCTATTGTAACAAACAGCAAATGGCCACATGCTGAACATTCCTGCGAGGGCCGCGCACACATGAAGCGGATAAAGTTTAAAACCCTCAGTTTCCAAAGCTTCTTCCCCCATCCTGGCTCTCCCTTCACCCCCCCAAGTCATCATCATTTTTCTTATACTTGCTTAGATTTGAAAGATAGAGCTTCTGCTTTTCTACACCACTAATCCCTGCCGGGAACCCAGAGCATTTTCAGTTCTGTGCTGACCAAAACGCTGCCAAGAACGAGGAAACGCCCCACGGAAACCTCCTGCTGCTTGAGCTTACATCAGGTTTGAGAACTATGCTGGCAATTACATGTATTTCATATCAGTAATATTGTGTGGGAAGGATTGCACAGGAAAGGTGTGTGCAGTGGGAAGCCAGAGAGAGATGGACTCGGAGTTTATGGCTTGGAGAAAGGCTGGACAAGGTGCCCTTGTGCCCTTCAATATTTGGCAGATGGCTGGATGTGACTCATCATCACAAGGAATTTCTTAGCGTGAAATTCAGTTGAGCTGATGGAAACAGGCTCTTTTTTGAGTTCCTCTCAGAAGAAATTTCACCATTAAGCATTTTTGGTTAATCACATTTGAGCCTCTCCTCTTACGTTTCGAAAGGCAAAGACGGAGAGGGCAGCTCAGGAGAAACTCTCTGCTGTCTCTATCTGCACTCCTGTTTGGTGCCCCCAAACCCTTTGCTTCTGTGTGAAGTGACAACTGCTGGAAACCAAAAAAAGGGGAGTAGGAACACAGAGAGCTGGATTCCAGTCAGGAGACTGAGGAAGCAGAAAAGCTCTGTATGTAAGATCTGATTTCAGCAACATGACCTGAGGAGTGGCTGTCGCTCAGTCTGTCTACATCCAGTGTTAGGCTACAGAGGAGCCGAGCTCACACTGAATTAAGCCTTCAAAGTTGCAGGGGTGTGGGGAGAAACATGAAAAGAAACAGTTTATGAGTGATGCAGGACAGAAAGACCTCTTGGCACAGCATAAAGCGTGTTCAAAGCTGTGCTTAAACCCCTCAGAACTATGAGGGTACTGTGGAAATGCGGGAAAGCTTTAAGAGAGAGTCCTCAACCTTGAGCTGGGTTTAGGTAGAGCACTGCGAACTGCAGTCCTGCTTTTCTTTGCCAACCATGAGGCTCCAGACAGAGTCAGTCAGGAAAAGGATTAGGCAGAAGGCTGGAAAGTCAGGCCTGGCTCAAAAGAAAACAAAGAAACTAATGAATTGCAGACGTTTCAGAGTGGAGGAAAGGGAAAGGTGATTTACTTCTGGAAACAACATATCAGTGTACTAGAATAAAGGGACACAAGCCAAGAGTGGCTTT
>NW_009926171.1:2241-2533 GCF_000696875.1 Nestor notabilis | reverse complement strand
TGTAAGCAGAAAATACACAGACATAAGCCACACGCAGCTCTGTCAAGGCCAGTGATATAAATAGCAGGGAAAAGAAAAAATGTGGCACTGAAAATGAATAGCAAGAAACCTCAGGGCTTTAGGATGCTTGTACAGCCCTTCACAGCTCGCTGGTAAAGGGGTCAACCCTGCAGCCTTGCCAGATTGGAGCTGCCATGTCACACTATCTGTGCGAGGGACATGTGTGAATGCCTTCCCCGCACATCTGTGCTGGGCTGAAGTGACACATGCATATGCACAAGGTCTGGCTGAA
>NW_009926171.1:0-2210 GCF_000696875.1 Nestor notabilis | reverse complement strand
CATCCCTGCCTCTCCGTGTGGGACAAAAGGGCTCCCTGGGATTATAAACCACCACTTTTCCGAGCAGTTGATATATATGGGGATGTGCAAAGATGGGATCGAAGGGAAAACACTGCTCCATTTTATCAGGAGGGAGCACTGCTTCAAGGAGCCCTCCTCTGCTTTGAGGAAGGAGGAATTTCACATAGATCTGCATGACCAGAGGGATTTCTGTACATGCAATGTGCTTCCCTGGGGTGTCTGGCCAACAGAAAGGCTTGTGTATGCTATAAATTCAGCTTAGCAAAAGGCCATTTCCCCTCTCTTAAACAAATCCCACTTTCTGTTCCGCGAGTGCTCAGACACGACCGGCTCGACTGCCAAAATGAAGCATCTGCTTCTTCTTTTCCTTCTTGTTTGATCCAAGGCAGGGAAGGGAGGAAAAAAACCCCTTTCCTCAGAAACTTCACCTTCCTCGCGAGCTGCATTTCAGGTTGAGGTCATGGACTCCCCTTACAGTCAGACTGGATGTAAGCTGAGCCCTCGGAGCAGTTCATGCTATGGATAACTTTGGCTCAGGCTGGAGTTTTTATTTTAAACAATGATTGCCCTGTCTCCGCAGTGTATTACTTACAGGAGCCCAGATTAGAACGAAGCCTGCAAGGTTCCTGTAACTAACTGGTGGTGTTAAGCACTGATGAAAAGCCCAGCGAGTCCAACAGCACCGCTTCCATTCAGAATGACTTCTTTTTTCCAAGAGGCTCTTTATTAGAAGTGGATATAAATATATCGTACACAAAAAGCTAAATCTGTGCCTCAGCTGGCAGGCAATAATTCCCACTGGTGGAATTTCTTCATGTGCTTCTAAGTGCAGGTTAACTCTTTGATTGTGAAAGGATTACACCTTACTGGAAAGAAAACCAGGCTCTGCTTTTGAGCAATGCCCCTCCAGCAGCAGCTCCAACCTTTCCCCTCGTGCTGGGTAATAATTAGTGGGTTTTACAAGGATCACTTACTAGAGAGCAATGTCCTACGTGCCTGTCCCACACCACCAAACACGGTGACAAAGCAAACAACCACGCGCGGCCAAACTTTTCCTATGCAGCCAAATAAGCAAAAAGGGGCTTTAGTCACCAGCTCCTGCCAGAAATCATCACCTGATTTAAGATTCATGTGCAAGGAGACGGCTGAATCTCAAGCTCTGTTCCCAATGCTCAAAGTGAACAACCAGCCTCTGGTTTGACACGTTGGGAGGAGGTTACAGCCCTTTCCCAAATCCAACCGGCTGGTTGCAACCAAAGGAGCAGCGCTGATAACTCCCGATAACAACGCAGTACCTGGCACTGGCACAGTGTTGGTTTAAGAGCCATTACTCAAGCGCAGACTCAGATACTGGCTATACCCTACAGAAAATACATGTTTTAAGAATTAGAGGCGATTTGCTCTCCTTGAAGCAATCTGGTTCATGTTATTTCTCTCCCAACATCTGGTTCTCCTTTTGCACAATGAGATTGCCCAAGTTTGGTTGTTTGAAAGGCAGGGTTTGAAGAGCCCAAAGCCCTCAAAAGCCCCAGAGCTGTGTGGAACCGCCTTGTTTTTCCTTTCCCACCTCATCTCACCGCTAATCTGGGCAATAAAGCCCTGCCCAGGGCAGCCGGTCCCTACCTGGCTGCTGAACTTTTGCCTCCTGTCGCAGCAGGAGGCATGCGGGCATCAACCAGGAATGCAACGATTGCCCTCTGCATAACAACGGACGGTAAAAATAACAATACTTAACAAAAAAACCCACCCCAACCTCCATAATTTACGTGGTTTTTTTCGGTTTATGCAGCAAACAAGCACCATAATTAGGAAAAATCCTGTCAATGGAAAGAACGCTCAGAGCAACAGGCGGTTTCTTAATGAAACTCCCACTGGGAAGTGCAGGGTCAGGAGCTCGGGGTCTGCTCCCTGCTCCCGCTGCCTCCAGGGGCTAAGAAAATTGCCTTTTAAAAGGAAATATATAAACAAATCACTGCCTGGGTGATCGCCGCCCCTCAGGCGCAGAGAGCGGGAAGAAAGGGGGGAGCCCCCATACCCACCGCTCTCCCTTCAACCCTTTTCCCCCGTCTCCAGCTCACCTCCTGCTCCCTGAAGGACTGGTTCTGCGCGTCGATCACCCGGATAGTCCGTTTGATGGGCAGCAGCCCCCCGAGCTCGTCGTGAGCCACCATGGCCGCAGTGCGCGGCGT
>NW_009926170.1:31223-41582 GCF_000696875.1 Nestor notabilis | reverse complement strand
TTTCCAACCCTAACTATTCTATGATTCTACCCAGAATACATATTTTATGCTCATGGATTTGCTTTATCTATTCCATGACACAGAATGAGAACTCCAATCCAGTGCCTGCTCATGCAATGCATATTGATCACCTGGCATTCCTTGTGAAATGGCTCTGCTGGCCAGTAAGACCCTGCCATCATGCTGGAAAATAAGAACATTCAGTGTAGGGTACCCATTAGCTCTTTGGACTTTCGTTTGATGCTTGAATAGCCTGTCTTTTCATTCAATCATTCCACAGATGAGCTTTGGCTGGTGGTATTGTTGATAAGATGGGAGATACATGGCTTTAGCTGGATGCATTCAGGAGAATGAGCATCTAACTTTTCCTATTGTACTCTCATTCACTGGTATGTGTCAGTGTTTTGTGCATATCTGTTTCCATTTGTCCATATATTAATGGTCATTCCTTTGTTCTGACTTTGGTATTATACCTTAGCTGTACATGGAAAATACAATTATTATGTCTTAAGTTTTTATCAACACCATTAACATAAGAAATATGTTCAAAACCCATATAAAAGTTCAGCTTGGGTCTGTTGTACTGTTTGGTCCTGTCAGCAATGGTATTTGTGATTCTATTCTTTCTTAACCAGAAGCTAAATCTCTTAACTGTGAGATTATACTGCTTAGTTTGAAAACTTTTGCGAGCCTCCATGGTGTAATAATTTTACTTTAGAGAGCATGTAATTTTAAGTTCTTGCATAACACCACACATTTTTATGGTATTACTAAACTTAGTAATTTTATCTTCCTGTGACAATTAAGTGCACACCAATGTTATGGAATTTTTCCCTCCATCACAGTTGAATGAAATTGGAATGGAGTATTATATGGTAGGTTGGGAGTTCTTATCTCTGGAAATGTAGAAGATTTTCTAGTTCCCTTGTTAACATATCCATTTCACACATAACCAAATCCATCAATTTGTTCATTTTTCCCTCCAGTGACCTACAAGCTGTAACCAAAAAAATGCAACAAAAACATATTCACTATGTACTTACACAATTCTGTTTCTACAGGTACACTTAATGTTAATTAACTTTGATATTTCACAGACTACATTTGTAAAAATGCATCTAAAATGGTATCTTGCTGACAAGCTAGACACTTTATGATCTGGCCTGCTGACCAAGATCAAAATCCAAGCTCATGTACATCTAAAAGTCAATCTGGTGTAAAACAAATAAGATCCCATGCGTCACCATGCTGTGTGTAGGATGATATAAAGAAAATTTTTGGTGCTATGGCATGAGCCCGTTCAAACTGCAGCTCCCACAACACCTTAGAATTAGAGCAGAGTGCCAGTCATATTCCAACTGTTAAAAAAAGAGTTGGATTTTTTTTTAGTAAAGATTTGGCTTCAGTTCTTGTTCTTCTCAGAGAGACATTTGTTCTTCCCCTTCTGATAAACCATCTCAAAAAAAAATTCAGCCATAATTTAACCTTGTGCATCATTTTTACACTAGTATCTCAGATAAAACTATGCAAATTAAATTCTGCATATTCATATTCTTTTTCTGAGGCTCGGGCCATGTGCTGAATGAATTTTGCTTCCAGAAAATAATGGAATAGTTATCTTGTCCTGTGATGCCAACCTAATACGTTGTACTGTCAAATTACAGGTACTAGAGAAAGTGGTACCAAGTCATGTGTAGACATTGTTTTTCCAACCATTATCTAGCCATCACATACATTATTCAAAATAATCAATTATACTATGAAAAATAAATAAGGCTCTTCCTCTGGGGTGCATTTACTCCTCCAAACTAGCTAATGCACAGTCTATAAATACCATCAGGAGAAAGAAAAAGAACAAAAAAGAAAGCCAACCCCAAATCCCAGGGAATATAAGTCTCTGTGTAAATACTTTGGTAAACCCACTTTAAATATATGCTCTGCCTAAGGCTAAGATGTATATGCATACACATACACATATATATTAGGAACTCAGTTGACTATAGTGGTTAGAGAAGAAATGTGTGTCAGAAATCTGAAACTTGATTTTTTTATTGCAGTGAATATCCAGCAATGTTAAAGGTGTTGTATCATCTTAATAATAAACTGCAATACATGAAAGGTTGTATTTTTAGTTCGGTTATGATTACTATATGACTCTAAGGTTGACATGTACTATCTGCCTACAGCCACAGTAGAGAGTAAATCTGATAGTAAATATAGCTACATATGAAATGTAAGTGTGAAAATTGTTTGTGAAAATTAAGCTTTCTGAATTAAATTAACATGATTTATTTACAGGAATAATGAATGACAGAATTGGAAAGCATGTTCTGAGTCTTCAAGTCCAACCCCCAGTTTTTATGTCAATTATATCATATTTCTGGTACATTTAAAACTATGACTAACTAGGACTTTTCCCACACTGACCATTTTGAAAGGCTGTTGTAGAGTCTCGATTTATATATGGTAAAAAGCACCATTTGGATTATCAGGCATAATGTGCTCATTGTAAATTTATGTCTATTTTCTCTAATATACGCATCACCTTTAGCCTAATTTGCCATATGTAAATAACAACAAAAGCCTTTCATTCTTCCACTTTTCAGGCTAAATGGACATAACCCTTTGAGCTTTGAGCCATAAAACAGAACCTCTTTCCTCTTTTTTATTCTTGCAGTCCATTTTTATTCCAGATAAAGGAATGAACATTTCCTTAATTCCTTTGGATATACCTTACAAATTCTGAGTTGCACACTTCCATTTTCGCATTATTTTGGAATCAACCAATACATTCAGATATTTCTCCTCACTCTTTTCCAAAAGTTGGCCTTTAAGTGAAGCAGGAGATCTTGTTATCAGTGTAAAAGTGCATGACCATGCACATAAATATATTAAATTTGCTTCTATTCTGTAAGTCCAGTCCTAAAGGTCATTCAGTTGCTCTGTATGATATTTTCACCCCTGACTACACATATGATGCCTCTTGACATCATTTCAACTATGAATTTCATTAGTTCATACCTATTTTGCACAAAGTACTTAATGAATGTATTTAATAAGATTAATCCCAAGATCAGTCTTTGAAGAAACTACAAGCAACCTTTTCCCAGTCTGAAATGTCCCCTTCTAATAATATCCATTTTGTCTCTCTTGGCCAGTCTTTTACTCATATTACGTTTCTAGTTCTAATCCCTATGTTATCCACTAGTAATTTTCTGTCTGACACCATATCAGATGGTCTACTGAAACCCAGACAGATTAGATCTACTGTGTGTCCTTTAACTAGAAAATCAGTTATCACAGAAAGATACCAGGTTACTATGACACAACCTATCTTCACAAACCTTTCTTATATCTTTGTTGTGTTTTCCAATTGCTTTTATGTCTTCAATTAGTATTGTCTTACAAATACATTTAAATAATTATTTGCACTATAGAAGAAAGGCTATCAGAGAAGCAGCAATGTGACCATACTACTTTCTCTTTTGTTATGTGTAGGATATTTACATACACCCTCAAAAAAAAAATGTATCAAGAAAAATGTACAATGCAATACTTACCTGTGAGTGTACCTCCTGAAAAAAAAAGTCCTCAGTAAATAGTAGTCTATGAATATTTCCTGTTCTTGAAACTTGCCTTAAGTTAAGGATTAAAAAGATCCTGTCTCCCTACATATTGTGGAAGTGTCAAAGATGCTTTCAAGGCTACATACTTACCTGCATTGAAAATAAGTTAGGTACACCACTTCACACAGCTGCCAATATCCATTACTCCTGAAAAGGACATAAATTCCTGAATCACTGAAGTATTTTTCAAAGTATTACATACACGTTCTACTTGGCCAGAGTCAGAGAAGCAAATTCTAGTTGTGCTAACCTACCTCCTTCATAGATATTGGTATTTAATTAACATATTAAAAAAAGAGATTTTCAGATGAAAGACTCCATTAGCATACAAATTAACAATGGATTTATCAGCTTTTTCACTAAATAGTGATTCTTCAGCCTGTCAGGCCACAGAACTATGACTGAAGGTATGATATGAGCCAACACCTGTAGATGGCTAATCATTGCTTTCAGGGAAACTGACCATCAACATAAGGGAAATGCAGTCTCTCTTTTCACAAAATTCAGAACTCTTTTTTTACAAAACTAGGCAAGAAATTTTGAAATTCTTTCTCAGGGTATTTCTCAAATTTTCTGATTCAGATCAGGCCTAGAATGTCTTAATAATGGGCTTTTTTATCAGTCATTTGTAAACTTTCCATCTCTTTTTTTTTTTAAAACAAATCTTTTAACTGAGAAAAAAAAAAAAAATGCCTCCTAAACCCCCTAACTCTTTCACCTAAGTCTTATTTCAGGTTAGTTGAATTATTTCACCTCATCATGAAAAATGGTCCTCTTGCCTTGTATCCCCATGCTCATCCATAGCCTGGTTTCACAGGCTGAAGCACTCATTCCACTCTCAGAAGTGTAGCATGAGAATTTTACAGCCACACAGGCTCCAAAAAAAAGAGAGAATATGGATACCAGGGAAGAGGGAAATACAATTTCCACAAAACTTCTGTTCATTTCCTTGGTATAGCAAGGCTTGAACTCAAGATTTTACTAATCTCAGTATTCAAAATTTATAGAAAAAGTTATTTCTGCAGAAATGGGGGAAAAAAAAAAAGAGGAGAGAAAACAGACTTTGTTATCCCTAAGTTTTATTCCTATTTTTGTCATTATTCTTTTGTTTCACATAAAAAACCAATTGTTTTCTCCTACAGCTGTCTTTCTGACCTAGGCATATAACTCTCACCTCCATTTTAGATGATGGTTTTCTTAGCCTGATCCTCTTTAATCACTAGAAGGAGTTTTGAAATTCTAAAAGGATCAGTTCTGTTCAGTTCTGTAGCTTTCTTAAGTAAATAATTTCTCTTTCGGTAACTTTCAAAAGGCAATGACTTTTCTCCATTTTATAGAGTGGAAAATAAAACATCTATTTTAAGTTCATTCCTTAAACTAAGGAGCCTTAAACTAAGAAACAAATTAGAAGGACTTGATCCTGAACTATCTCTTATTTTTGATCTTTATGCTATGGCATATCTATACAAAGGTGTATTTTTTCTAAATAAATATATTTATGAATTGCAACATTCAAGGGCTTTGATCCAATAGTACAGTTGTTGATGTGCTAAATTTCAAACACATGAGCCATAGCTCTGAAGTCAGTGGGATTATTTCTTCAAGCGCTTCAATGGGCTAGAGAGAGCATTTAAGAGCAAAACCTTGCTCTTGCTGTATATTCCATTAACCATTTGAGAATATGGCTGGGGTTTACAATTTCTGCTTTATAAGGAGTTTTACTATAAGATGTTAAGTGGCCTTTTCAGCTGAAACTCTGTAGAGCTAAGGCAGCAAAACCTTCTGTGCATACTATATTACTTCTATTAAAATAATCTGAAGTACATGGATTTCCAGTGACCTGTCTGCAAGCATCTTGCTGAAAAATGTCACAATTAGCAGCAGACTCCTGCTGAGGGTTTTGTTGCACAGTAAAGAACTAACTTTGCACCTCTGGAAGTTTGACTTTAACTGAAAATGTCTCTGTTGGTTTCAGTTTATTCCCCCCTGGACATTTGTCCATATCACAACATCATCACACAATTTAGTGTGATGAATGCAGCAGTTATCTGGGAGGGAGCACAAGGAACAGAGGGGGATACAGTCCAGATCAGTCCATATGAAATGTGACACCATCATACAGTGGTTAGTGTAAAAAAGTAAAAGAAACGAAAAAATAGCTAACAGATAAGTGGACAGATGGCTGAAGGCTAGTGAACAGACAAATCAGTTACCACGAATTTGGTGAAAAAGTGCTGTTTGCACCAGTCTATGACAATGGGTCTAATTCTGGGAGTTACTGATGCTCTTGGAAAGTGCCAGCACCCACACTTGTAAAAACGATTGCAGAGCTGTAACCAGGGTGTGGGAGGATGTTGATTTAAAAGAGGACTTTAAGGATTAAGTCTAGCTATTCTTGTATTTTAGCAAATTACTAAGCACCAAGTTAAATGTTGTAAATTCCCATATGAATGTTCTCAGTCTGCTGCAATCATGAAGTAATGCACTTTAACCTAGTCTGTAGTAAAAATTTCTAGAGATAAACCATTTTATCTAACATTTGAAAAGGTCTTATAACTGTTATGGATCAGCTGGATCATTTTAATTCACTGGGAGGCAACATGCCCAGCTGCTACTTCAAGTTTTAGATACCAAAATCCACCGATAACTCAGAAACAGACCAAATCCTACAGACAGTTGCTGAGTGGCGAAGTCTCTTAGGTGTACCTTAGCATATACAGACCTGCTCAAAGGCCCACTATCTCATCAAAGCTGCTGGAAGCTAGAAGTTGTATCAGGACTCATCAGAGCCCAGTTCCTTGATGCTTCTTATCATATGTCTTACAGGTTTCCCTTCAGGTGGGAGGTCAGATGTCATTAGTTGTACCCATCCTCCATCTAATTTAATTTGAAACCTCAGATGTCCTCTGAAGAGCTCTTCTTACTGTTAGAATTTCTGTCTATTCTAGATATTTTTTAATGAGATCCAGTGAACTTTCATTCTCTTAAATATTGTTAGAATATGGTTCCTAAATTTACTGCACCTCAGACAAGCATTTCTTAGCCACCAATAATTTCTCGATTTTCCTTTTTGCCCATGAATTGCCCTGATGTATATTCACTGAATTATAAAAATTGAAAGGAAGACTAAGAGTACCCCTCAGTGACTGTTCATTGGGGTGGTGGGTTTGCTGATGGAAAAGTGAGCCCAAATTGTAACACATGTGCTTCACACAAACCAAACATCACAATGGTCTTCATGTGGCTACCAAGAGACTGGAAACACAGGTGAAAAAAACCTGCTGAGGATGGTTTCTGCTTATCATCTAGCTCAAAACCAATGAACAAGCAGCCATCATCATCTATTTTTCCACTTGTAGATTAAAAGGGAACAAGACCTGTTCCTATGGGTTTGCAGATTTCTTTAGTTGCTAGTGCATGCTGTGGTGGAATCTTGGCCCATGCGAGCAAGTGTTCTAGCATAGAGAGCACAGGTTTGGGTGTTGCCTCCATGGGACTGTTGTCAAAGGCAGCTTGTGCAAGGTGCACCAATTCATGGGTAGAAAGACAAGTTGCATGGACATGATGCTCTCCCCATAGACCCAGAAAGTGGGTCTAGGGCTATTTTATTCACTGGTAAAGCCAGAGCATCCTCCATACATGCTCTGGGCACTTCCAAAATGGGTTCCAAAAATGATGACAGCTATTATCTCATAGTTAAGAATTCTCCCAAAAATATGACTGAAAATCATTGGGTTTTCTTCCTGTCAGATGGCTTTCTGAATGATGTCTTCTGTGATTCTAGTCTGTGGTCCTGAATTCTTCTGGTGCTTTCTTTTGAGGAGGGAGGGGCTAATTCAAGAATTTCCTTGGGTAATGGAGAGCCTGGAAGCTTCTTGCTGGTACTGGCATTGTACCTTCTCTTGCCTTTGTCAGCATTTTTAAGGATAAAACCTAAATGTTCCCTATCATGGACATGTGCATGTGCAAGAGTTATAACCAGATATAGCCTGCCTAGCTGATGGCTTCATGAATAAGTATTGCAGATACAGCAGAGCTCTCTGCTTTGGTCTAGCCTGTTCTACCAGCTTCTCCTTGCCAGATTAAGTTTGCCTTCTAAAAGGAAGGATGCTTCAGTTCATTTAAAATATTTTCAGAGCGATCGGATTTTTCCTACATTAATGAGCACATGTTTTGTTTTATGAGTCTTACACAGAAAGAAGCTGGGAACTTATTTAGCTTAAGAGAAAAAATTAGAACTTGTCAAGATCTTTGCTGCTGTTGTTGTTGTCATTGCACTATGCTCTATTAATGCAGATGAGGAACAAACATGCTTCTATAAATTGAATGTGACTATGGCGGCCCCAAGAATAACCCAAGGCACGAAACTAGGGAAAAAAATTGAGAGACAGAAAATCTCTCTCATTATTTTACTATAAAAATCTTAATTAGTCCCAAAGGCTTTTGTGATAAAATTCAGTTAGGTAAGGCATAAAAACTTTTTGTCAAGCAGACTGTGCAAAAAGTAGGACAGTGACACAAAAAGAGTTGCAAATGAAGCTAGACTTGTATTCTAACAAGTGAAATATTTATAAACCTACAGAGTTATGTGCCCATGGAACAGTTAGGGTAATATAAATAAATTAAACCGCAAAAATTAATATGTTATTCTAATCGAATTTATCCTTGAAAATTAATAGAATTCTACCAATCTTTGAGGCAAAAAGTGTCCATACATTTGCTTCTATATTACAGGGGAAAGATTATTAGTGTGTTGTAGCATGGTGGTTGCAAATTAAATCTGGAAGTTCAGAGCAATTTGAATGTCATAGGGAAATTATCTTTCCTTGTCTATATCTTTCAGCTTCCACATCTATGACTTTAAAACTAGGTTTATAATATTTTTACTTCCCTGAACTCTTACCCACAGCTATATTATAGATAATCTAAAAGCTCCAGTTCTAGAAATGCACAGAACAAACCAGTAAATGCTTCTGGCACCTCATGACAAGAAATCAGTGCGTGAATGCAACACATGGAGAAACATATCTTAAATTTCTGACTTAGCTTTCAACTTGACCTCTGTTTACAGTCTGTGATTAAATATCCATACAGAACTGTGCTCCACTCCAAACTTGTATTTGGTGTATGCACTGGAAAACAAAAAGGCACTTTTCTTACTCCAGTGGTGAAGGTATCCTCCTATTTTAAAACCAGTCTGGGTACCTGACTTAATGTTTTCATTTACCTTTGTTGTGATTCAGCATACAGTTCTGACATACAAATCATCTTTTGAGACTTGAAACTTGTACTTCAATATTTGAATGTTTTGATTATAAAATTAATAGGTAATCTTATAAACTATTTCATATAGGTTTGTCTAGCATCTCTCTGTAGAAAGCTAGTTGCAATCTGAGCATGGCAAGGACATCTGCTTTTGTGAGTGACAAAGGTAATCCCATATGTGCTGAGCTGTATGACAGGTGTGATGGCAGTAAGTCATACATATGCACAGAGAAAAAAACAAACAAACAGAAACCCTCCCAAAATATATCTATGGGTCTTCAGTACTGGGGCTAGGTGGGGTGAAAATTGTCCATCTAACTCCTTATTGCAAATATAGCCCTTAAAACCGAAGTCTTACTGATTTCTGTATACAGATATGGGAGAAAATGATATAAAACAATGAATTTATGATGTTTTGGGATTTTTTTTTTAATCCTGTCATGTTGTACAGGAAAACAAGATGCACCTTATTTTCTGGTCAACTAAACATTAGATCATATTCCCTTCCCAGTTATAGTCTTTAACTATTTCAAAAGGGACAGGGGAAGGAAACAAAAAGCAGTGGGAAAAAAGCAATCTTTATTTACGACAATGTAGACATCAAAATTGCTTTACCCAGCTAGAATTCCAGAGATGTGCAGGCATAGGTCAGTAAAGCAGCAGTTCCTGGTAGGTTTTGATGCTACGGAATGGACTTTTCTGCAGGCATTTTCTTCTCCATCAGCTCACACAGCATTTTCTGTTTATTCACTCAGTAGTATTCATTGATCAATTACTCAGCTGTACTTGGAATGAGGAAAGTAGTAGTTCACTGGTGAATCTCAAAGCAGGTGACATGTTTCTATTCAGTCTTTGTGCTATTAAATACTTGTGCACTGTGGTTTGTATTCTGTAATCTATAGATATTTTATAAGTGCTAATTCATTATTTGAAATAAGAAGCGTTCAGTATTTCAAGTATACTGACTTTTTGAGGGAGGGAAGAAAGGTATACCCCAATAATGTAGGGAATATTTGTATACATACGGGGGTACCCATAAGAAAGTAGCCTTAGAAAACTTCCATGTACAGATCTGTGGAACTGTGATAGTTTTGTTAGAGGTTATTGATATTGAATCATTGAATCATAGAATCATACAATGGTTAGAGTTGGAAAGCATGTTATCTTCCATATGTATCAGTAACTAGTTGGGATGATGATAATTTGGGATTTTTCATAGGATCATAGAATAGTTTGTGTTGGAAGGGACCTTAAAGATCATCTAGTTCCAAACCTCTGCCTTAGGCAGGGACACCTTCCACTAGACCAGTTTGCTCAAAACCCCATCCCACCTGGCATTGAATACTTCCAGGAAAAGGTCTCCACAGTTGGTCTGGACAACAGGTTCCAGTACATCACCGCACTCATAGTGTTACACAGGTATCAAGTAAGTTTTATACATGTATGTATATGTATAGAAAGAAAGATA
>NW_009926170.1:16064-31194 GCF_000696875.1 Nestor notabilis | reverse complement strand
CCTGCTCCAAATAGGTAAAGGTTGAAAAGCTAAATTGTACCAGCTATCATGAGAACAATGCTACTGTAGAAGGGATGAAATCCCTTTAGTTCTCATTGGTAATTCTGTGCCTCTGTGTGTCTTTATAGGAAGAAAGAGAAAACTACCCTGAAGACCTTAAAATATCTTATGAAGAATATAATACTGTAATAAAGGAGAAGGGGAAAACATTTCATAAATAATAGCACAAACATCTCTTCAATATTTACAGAAGGGAATTTTTTTAATACATACATTATAAAAGTTCAAAAAGCCTTTTGCTGGGGGAAGGCCAATTGCATAAAGCTTTCTCAACATGGTATTAAGAATGTAAAACTTACCTAACTTTATTGTTGTTGGAAAACTAGACCATAGTTCCCAAGACCTGTACGAACATGAAAACATTTACAGAGTTTGGCCAGCTGATATCGCTGAGAACGTAACCCAGTTATAAATTTATTGTGAGGGTACTTGCCTGTGTCAGCCAAAATACAAAACCCACACCAAACCCCAAATGAAGAAAAAACAAGACATTTCCAATCAAATTTGTATCCGCTTTCTCGATTGACCAAGTTATTTTTTGTAAGAGTCTACCAAACCGCAACATAGATTTTAATGTCATTTCCCATAACTAACGGGAACTTTCCCTTCTTGACCAGTCTGGGGTGGGTGGTGTTAATTATATATGCTTTTCAAAAATAATCTTTTGTTTATTTCGAATGTATTTACATTTGGGAAAAAAAAACAAAAAAAAACACCAAAAAACCCCAGCCTTCAAAGCCTTGTAAAAGGTGTTTGTTTCAAAGTGTGGGTAAACATAACTAAAACCCCTCAGGCTGATTTTTGTGATAAAGAAGAGGGTTTAAGCTAATTAAAGTATAACACTACAAAATATTCTTTCATCTTTACTTTCACAATCCATAATCCTGGTTCATATGGTCAAGCATTGCAAATTTATTGACATATTCATGAATATCATGATTAAATGCCTTAATCTGCTTCTTGTATACAGAGTTTTCAGCTCTCCCAGTAATATATCTATATATATCTCTCTATATATATCCCCTTCAATTATTTGTGAAGTTTCATCCAGGAATTTTTCATGTCAATTTCAGTAATTTCTTATATTCTCCTTACTTTGCTAAACCTCAGGATAGGGTCTACTGATCTATGTACATGCTTTAACAAAGTTTAAATTTTAGTTGCTACTGCCAGAAAAGTGTTACCGCAAATATTTTTTTTTATTTAATTTCTAGACAAATATTTTTCTTAATTGATTCAAATAATTGCAATTCTGATTTTTTTTTTCTAGATTGTAAGCATGTGCTATGCATGCTTTCTAGAAAAACTGGTCATCACATTAAATCTTGAACAACTGTTTAAAATAGGACAGGAATGACAGATACTAAATAACTTATTTTCTGATACAAATTTTCAGACAATTGTTTACTTCAAATGTACTTTTGTTGATTCCCAATTTGCTTAGCACTCACCTACAATAAAATAGCCTACTGATTCAGCGCAGACTGGTATGTCATAACTGTGAGTCAGATAGGATGCAACTCAGTGTATGCTCTCTTCTACATGCAAAACAAATTGCATTAAATTGGGAAGAACAACTGAATTTCGCAGTGGGAAGAATGCATTAGATTAAAATGATGCGTAATCATAGATATACAAAGCTGTGCTTAGGCACAGAAAATATTTCAAGAATACAACGTGCTAGACACTGGTATTTAAAGAGCTGTTTATTTGCTTTATCATTTACAAACAGGTGAATAGGGGAAAAGAGACTGGCAATCTCCCTCAAATTAATTTTCAGGTGAGGGGTCTTTTGTATTAAGGTGATAAGCAACTTACATTGAATTGCTATACAAAAAGTTAACTATCTAAATAACTTGTGAATCTAAGGTTATCTAGAAAATAAGAAAAAAATTGTACTTATGAAGTGAATAGTGATAAGAAGTCTGCAAGTGCCATAGGCCAGATAAGTTAACTATTTAATGTAAGGGGCTGCCGAAGCCCTTTAATTAAGCAATGCTTGAAATATGGAATTTTTCTTTCTTTCTGCTAGGCATAGCTTTCTTTTTGCAAGATACAAAGGCATTCTCTTTACCAATGACTGTTTTTCAACCTGCTTTATAGAGACCATTTTTCCCCCTTAAATCTGACAAATTTTACTTAGAAAGAGGGATAAGTACTTATTTTTTTGTGTTTGGATGTATAGAAAAAATTAACTGCTAATTTTCAAAAAGTAGAGTTTGGTGAAAGTTTTTTTTCAGGATCAAAACACTCATGTGAAATTCATCACCTGACTGCTATCCTATCTGCCTCACACACATCCCCTTTGACTTTGCCTTTGCCTTCCACAATTCTTTTTATAGACTCTACCTAGTTCCTGTTACCTGCTGGTGGCCTTATTGCTCATTTTTATTTATACACAGTTGGTATATGATAGTACTAATGAAAGTATCAAAAGACCTGAGATGACAGAGCTTGTAGATGGACAGAAACTGTAAGACAATGGTTGGAGCCTATATTCCTGTATGCTGGTGATGTCCTCAGATGCTGAAATTCCCTTTGCCCTAGTGCTTTCTGAACTGCTTTAAAAACAGAAAGAGGCTTTTCATAGTATTAGATAAGGTTATTTGTTTAGGGGTTTTTGTTTGGGTTTTGGTGGGGTTTTTTATTGGTTTTTTTTTGGGGGGGTGTTAGTTTTTTGTTTTTTTTTTTTTGTTTTGTTTTGTTTTGTTTTTTCAACTGCTTAATGTTCTCTTCTACAGCTTTTACTTTTTAAATGGTTTCATGCATTTTTTCCTCTGAACAAGCCCTGTCACCTTCTGCAAATGTTTTCTGTTTCCTCGCACAAGGTTAGATATCTTTCTCAGTATTTCCTTTCAGGGGCATCTAACTTCATCTGCATACTGTGAGAGACTATTGAGAGCAAATTTGAAGACTACTCTTGAAGAAAACAGTAGGATAAAAAGGTCTTTTACCCTGTCTTGGTATCTTATTCAGTCTGATTCTTCAAAGTCTGTGTTTTTAATTTCCAGTCCTGCTGTAAGTCCTATGTTATGACCTTTCTAAGTGGGTGGAAATCACATGAAGACAAATAAAAAAAGGAACTGAAAAAAGAAGAAGGAAACTACAATTATAGCAGCAAGGACAATGAGTAGTTCAAAAGCACTCTTTCTATTAGTTCAATAAATAAGTTTCTTTTTCTTTTTCCTTGAGTATAGCCTGGATAGTGTATTCCCTAAGAACCACCAAAGAATTCAAATGTTTCTATCAAGTAATTGAATTATCTACTTATTGAATTACATCTATATCCTACATATTTCTCTTTTTTTCCATTCCTGGCTTTTCCAGGATTATTATTAAATACTGAGGTATTAAATAGCTGAAAAACTTTTCATATTTTTACATTCACTTGGATATTTTAAAATAACCATCTTTTTATAATATGCACATACTACAAAATACTGAAATCAATAGGGCTGCAATAGATCTTATTTTGCTGATCTGAAACAATGTGAATTGTAAGGATGATCCTAACAAGTCTCTGTCACACACATGCACACACAAACACAAATGTTATCCTAACCAAATGAATTCTCATAACAAACTATCTCCAATATAGTGTTTTTTTTGTCACTATATTTCTGAAATGCAAGCAGAAAAAAGCATTTAAAATGACACTATAATGTCATTGTCAAAAATATACGGATTAATGTACATGTAAGATTTATGTCCACTAAAAAAGGCATGGGCCTCCTGCATAGAATATTATGCTATTAAAATAAGACTAAGAACTTCAAAATTGATGTTTTTAACATGGTTGTTACAGAAGATATCACTGCATTAATTTGCACTTCGAGCTACTTGCTCATCTGCAGCCTTTGTGTCTGAAAGAGAGAGAGCAGCAGCAGTGATATTGCAGATTTCACCTTTATGTGCCCTATTTATGGTATATTTGGTCTACAACTATTCCACAGCCCTGAGTACAATTCATGCAAATTTTTAACAAGTAGTTCTTTCAAATACATTAACTCTGCACTGAGGTGAAGGTGGCCAGAAATGTATTCATCAGGACGTCATGTTCTGGGGAGTGCAACGAAAAAACAGACGTGCAGCGCTCTAAATTGCATTGCTTTAGCAATGAATTCCTCCACATGTCCTGAATCTCATACCAACCTTGTAGGTGACAGTCTACCTAATTTAGTAGGAGAAGTCCCAGGGCACCAATGACAGGTGGGGATTACTGGAAACTTCATCATGAAGCTTATAGACATCTCAGCCAGAAGGCTTGAAGCTACAGGTTTAATTCAGGTAGTGCTGAATGCTCCAACATTAGGCATAATACCAAACATTTTCTTTTCTTTTTTTGCTTACCTATTTTTCCAAAAACATCTTTATTCACCCAACCCCTTTTTATTTCAAAAAGAATCTGCAGAGTCAAGTGATGGTAAATGGAATTAGATTAGTATATATACATATATATAGTCTCTGATTCCCCAGGCAATGGAAAAATCTTAAATTCTAGAAAGAAATAAAATCATAAAAATATGTAGCTCTAACAATCCTGTTTTCATTTAAAGATCTCAAAGTATTTTGAAAATGAAGTTAGTATCACTGTCCCCAAGATAAAAAATGTGCTAAACAGACATAGTGAGAAGATGTGACTTGTTTGCAACTGGCTACTAGGCTTGCAGGAGAAACAGATGGAAATGCTCTTCACCTTTGTCGTCTTCACCTGCAGCTTTCATCACTACTTACCGTGTTTCAGTGTGACAGAGTTAAAGAGTGAGAGGAAAAAAAATGTCTTTTTTGTTTCACTTTGTAACAATGCTGTTAAAAGGTGTTTCTAGTTTGCTGCTGTAACTGTTTTCAATGCTTCACTTCCTCAGATGGAAGAATTAGCCTTTGCTTGAAAGTTCTTTCTGAGTCTATGAAAAAGTATATAAAGGAAGGAACCACAGTAACATTACATTTCATTATTCTTTGCTCTTTACTACATACAAAAAGTCTCATAAATAAGTTACAGAGTGCAATCCTCATCAACATAACCTCCAGCACTTCTCATTTGGAGTCTCAGTTATCAAAGGGCACTCTAGAATGGTGCCTGGGCTGAGGTCATGGTCCAAGGGAGAACAGATTTTCTTCACACAGACAGATGATAAAATTGTTCTCTGGCTTCTGATTCAGTGAGAAAAATAAATTAAGTTATATAGTTATTTTCATACTGTGAAAATCTGTGATAAGAAATCTGATCTTGACAGACAGGTGATTGCTTTTTTCCTGTGGCTGAATAAGATATTTGTGAAGATAACAAATGTTGATTTGTACATGTTTTCTATGTATGTGTTAGAATAGAATAGAACAGAATAACAGGTCCTTACCAGATGTAAATCACTGTAACTACACCAATATACAACAACTTTCCATAAAGTTATTTAAAGAAGAGCTGTTAGAAAATGTCTTTCTCTTCATAAATTTCTGTAGGCATGCATACATACATATTTGTATATAAACTGGTTATTTATTTCCATTTAGCACAAACTGACATTTTCACTTTTTGAAAGCTTTATGGTGGCAATTATATCCAACTGCTACTTGAAATAGGTAAATCATCCCTGTATATTAATAAAGAAGGAAAAGTGCATGGTTATCACAGATCCTAAGCCAACTAAGCCAATTTGTTGTGGATCCTGAGTTAGGATCCTTAAAGAATTATTGCTAAATGTATCAGCAAAAGTGGGTTAAATATGAATTTATAAATTTGCAACTTAAGAAAGTTTAATCACAAGGTTCACTCTTACTACATGTATAAAATGTATAAAAGAAAATCATTATTTACACAGAGACCAAAGACACAAAAGGGTAAGGGAGTCCCTCTTGCTGAATCACAAGGTTCAGAGTAGACCCCCTTGCTTTTTAAACTCCTGATGGATCTTAGGTGCATCTAGGTCCAATATTAGTCTCAGACTTGGACAATGGTTTATGTCAAAGAAATTAAGTACATAGATTTTATTAATATTAATTTAGCAAGCTATCAGGAATTTACCAAGGATCTGTTGCAAATAAGGGGTGTCTCTGGCTTGGGTAAGAAAGGATCTCTCAGTATCAGGTAAGAAATCTCAAAACTTGATGGGCATCCCAGCTCAAAGGGAGATAACCACCTTGAGGCCACACTGCCTAGCAGGGAGAACTCAAAGAAGACTCAGTCTGTCGTATGTATGGGATGAAGTGATTGGCTCGTAGTCATATATGTTGGAAAGGTATACATGAGACTCCTTGTTCCTTCGTTAGGGACTGTAGTGATAGGAAAAGGGGTAATGGCTTTAAACTTAAACAGGTGAAGTTCAGGTTAGATAGAAGGAAGAAGGTCTTTATTGTGAGGGTGGTGAGGCACTGGAACAGGTTGCCCAAGGAAGCTGCGGATGCTCCATTCCTGGCAGTGTTCAAGGCCAGTTTAGATGGAGTCTTGGGTGACATGGTTTAGTGTGTGGTGTCCCTTCCCCTGGTAGGTGGAGTTGGAACTAGATGATCTTAAGGTCCATTCCAACCCTATGTATTCTATGATTCTCTGATTCTATGATTGCAAGTGCATATATGAAACTTCACAGACTCATCATCTCTAATGACTAGGTGACCCTGCTGCTTCACTTACAGTGATGACTTGTAAAACTGTTCTCCATTGCTACATGATGCATCTCCCCACAGCAAGCCATCCCCTTTGTACTGTGTAAGTTCTGTTTATTTTGTCATTGAATGTAGCTTTAGCAACTAAATTTCAAAGTTTAAGGGTACATCCAGCATTATGCAGCCCACTGTAGTCTGCTTGGCTGCTTTCTGACTTTCCTAGGGCATTCATCAGTTTAGTTGCAGAATTCCATTCTGTCTGCTTAGTTAAAACTTGTTCTTCAAGTTGTGATGTTACCAGGTTTGGTTTTCTTACTCCCCTGAGCTGCTAATTTGCATATAGTTGACAGTTCATTTATGTGTTCCTTGTGGTTTTTTATATAGTGTTAGGGCTTAAGTCTGTTTGGAGGAATTTGTACACAAGCAGAATTAGTTAGCATCCAATCTGAATCTAATAATTAGAGATGAATGAGTACACAAGTACCCATGCTCACCTCAGGCTTTCTGAACTAGCAGAATAATTAACCGAGCACCTCAGGCATGCTTGCCTTAAGAAGAGATCTCCAGAAACATAATGCTACAGTTCTGTGAGCATCAAGGCTGTTTTCCTTAGCTGAAAAATATATGAATATATTCCCTCTTCACTTCAGCTGACGCTTGGTTTCTATCTAACTGCTTCTTTTTCTCTTAGATCTCAATCATTTGCATCACACTTTACACAGAGAAAAGATCAAAGATCAGAGGGTGTGAAGATACGAAATATTTTTCTTGGCTGACCAATTGTCATGTATAAAGATGAACACAAAATCTGAGGCCTGTGGGGGTTTGTCTGTCCCTTAGTGGTAGAAATGCTGGGACAGAGATGAGACAAGCAGTTATGGGTTTTAACTGTTTCATGAATAAACACAGTCTTCAATCAGCAGAGCACTATATTGACTAAAGAAACCTGTATGAGCAGGCACTATATTGGCTAAAGAAACCTATATTAGCAGGCACTATATTGACTAAAGAAACCTATATTAGCAGGCACTATATTGACTAAAGAAACCAAACAACTTACTTAGGAATTACTCTGTATCATGCATCCTGCTGTTATATCATGACAGAAAAAAAGAAATATGAAAAAAAATAAAAGAGATTTCCTCTATTGCATTTCTGGAGTATCATAGTTTTATTTAATTATTAGTATTCTAGAGTAAAATCTTAAATTAATGAGTTAGTGATTTCAGATTTAGTGCATATGTACGTATAGGTGATGTATACATATATGTATATATGTCTAGAAGTATTAGTTCAAACATTATTGTTTCTAATAGCAGGAACATTTTCAAGTCTTTAATCCATGACTACTGGAAATCAATAGATGACACAAGTTGCTGTTTTATATGTCCATATCTGCTACTTAGAACATATACTAGGGGTTATGGTAGATGAGGGTGTCGGACTGGTGTTTGAAACCATTCAAAAAGACAAATTAAGCTGCAGAATTATTAATAAATGTATCTATAACAAGTTATTCCACTTTATAAATTCATTACTTGTCCATGACTTGAGTATATGTTGCAAGTGGAAAAAGTGCAAAGGACATAAGGTGTTATCACAGCTATATGGAAAATTTCTGTTTGAAGCAGCTAAATAGTCTAGGTGTAGTCACCCTGGAAATGAGATGGCTTGGGGGAATATGGTAGGGGAGTTTCTAAAAAATTAGTAGCATGATAGGATGCTAGGAAATTACTGCCCACTGTCTTTTCCAGTATGAGAACTAGGACTCATCAAATGAAACTACGAGAGATTGCAAGGCAAACTTAAGATGTTTCTTTGTGCAACAGCCTGCAGATGCAAGCAAACACTTTTTACTGTGAGAGTGGTCAAATACTGGAACAGAGAGCCCAGGGAGGTTGTGGAGTCTCCATTCTTACAGATATTCAAAACCCACCTAGACACACTTCTGAGCAACCTGCTTTAGCTGACCCTGCTTTAAGTGGGAAGGTTGGACTACAAAGTCTCCAGAGGTCCCTTCCCACCTCATCCCTTCCATAAGTCCGTGGAAATTCTTGTCAGATAATGTGTATTAAAAAGTTCATTTAGTTTCAAGCACAATCTACTCGCTGGGGTTTCCTTCTTCTTGGTTTTATGACTTACTACACTTTTCATCTTCTCACAGTCAGTGGTAGACTGTGCAGTATGTTTGTGTATACAAGATGAGAAAGATTTGCCAGATTATGAAAATTCACGATGTAAAGATCAGTATGTTGTCAGATTTCACACCTCATAGACATCTACGTAGAAAAGGTAGATCAGACACACTGTGAAGCTTGAACAACTACAGGTGCTCGACACCTTTTCCTTCACAGTGTGAAGGAAAACCAGCTTTCATATTGTGGTTATCCTGTCCAGCACCATCTTATCTTCAGGAGCTGTTATCTTAGTCAAGTCAATGAACCATTTGTTCAAACAACTTTCTGAAGTTGCCTACCCATATCTACTGTAGGCAACTTCAGAATGCAGGCCATTTACTTATCAGATTTCTTAATGTAAATATATCTATTTATAATGTTCACATATCATAATTACGGGGAGACAAATAGCAAGTATAAATTTCAAGTAAGGCCTCACCTTTCAAGCTTGTGAGAACATACTCGGGAATTGTCTCACTGGAAAAAACCCACAGGTTAGGCCAAAGTTATTGTAAACTTTCTCTCAGAATTAGTTTGGGTGGGTTCCTTTAATTGGGTTCAATTTAGTCACCTAAATCCACTAGTAAATATTAATTCTTAGATTTGCCCTTATGATAACTGGGCTAGAAATAGTCTAGAGAGGAAAAAAAATTAATTGAGGAGATTCAGGTATATCTTTGAAATCTCTTCAGGCTCATATTTATGGAATTCCTTTCCTCACTCGTAGTAAACCACACATTCTGTCTTATTTTTCCCAATTAAAACAAATGTTAACAGCAGTGTGACAGGTGGTTCTAAAGTTGATAGCCTCAGGAGAATTTGGGACAGTTCAGAAGCTGTCCAGTTATCCTTAGAAACCCTCATCTGTGTACCTGTTCAAAACCTGACATTTCCACGCTGATGGCTGCTACCCAAGGAGTGTAAATGTTTGCAACACTTGGCTTAAAGTTTCTTTGACAGCTGATTCTCTGTCTTTCAAAGGACTGAGACATATGTGTGAGTCAAAATTAGATATTTAGGGCCAGATATGCAGCTGAAATAAATTTACATGGTTCCATTGACCACTACTGAACATACCTGAAATTGTACAGGCACGTGATAGCCAATGAAGCAATAAAGAGATACAAAAATGTCATTATTGCACTAGAAGTTGTATGTGAAGCTGATATTTACTGTGATAAATCAGCTTGTGAACAGTCTTCATTGCTAATTGCTCTTGTCTTTGAGGCTATTAGCAATGTAATATTTTAATTATTTAATAAATTAAAAATTTAGTAAATAAATGTAAAAGTAAACTAAGCTCTTAAAAGCAACTAATAGCCTATGAACAGCTTAAAACCATCCATTTTGGTTTTATCTAAATTAAAGAAAATGAAGGCTTATCACTACATAATAATAAAAAGAACAGTTATTAACACTAAGCAAGTGACATAGATGCACAGTACAACCTGTGTTGTCTATGAACTTTCTGTATTATATGCATCAGTCACCTCTCACCACTATGATAGAATATAGTCAGCTCATTAGATAAGGTAAACAAGGCTATTTTGTCTCTTCCCTACTGTGCAGTGCTTCGAAAGTATTTTCATCAACACACACTTCTTGCTGGTGAGAATATAAAGTTAATGTTGCAACGCTCCCCAGTACTGCACCAGTCATCCAGACTCAGTTCGAATGGGTTTACTCCAGTCTGCAGCTGGTTGCTTGTAATTTCAAAGATTTTGATATAAAACCATACCATACTATGGTCAAAACCAGGCTGCTCTTACAGTCATGCTCCTTATTCTGATATTGAACGCATCCAGAGAAAGGAGAACTACAGCACAACACCAGAAATTTGATATGAAACAATTACACCCACAATGTGTACACAAGGAGGTTTGCCAGTTGTTCCAGTAACTGTAGATTGGTCAAGGAACTCACAGAGAACTATTCACAGAACCTCTGAGAAATATAATTTAAAAAATTCTATTAAATAGCATTATTTGGGGATAATTTCTTTAAAGTAAGTGAAGGAAAATGTAGGTCATCCTGGATTAAGAAATCATTCTTTTAAAGTTCTAATCCCCCTCTAGCACTACTCTCAACATAAATTTAGTTTGGACTTTATGAACAGTATGATATCTTTTTAAATGATGAATTAATAATGAGAAATTATCTTGATAACCAAGAAAATAATTTCAGCAAAACATATCAATTACTATAAGAGATTATTTCAGCTTTCTATGATACACCACTGATGGTTTCAGTGCATTTGTAAGTCACCTTCTGTATAATGACTGAGCCTAGCAGATTATAATAACAGCATCATATGTTCACTCAATATGGGTATAATATAGTGAAAGGGTATTCATTAATTTCAATGCTTCCCTCAGAAACATGCTGGAGTTTCTCATGAAAATATAAGAGAAAAGGTTTTTTAATTTTCTGTTCTAGACGACCAGGGCACTTGGTCAGGCACTTTGGCACTTTTGGTCAGGACACTGAAATAAGCAGTAGGAGGCTCAGCTGATTTGGTTCTTTTGAGCTTTTGCTCTAGAGAAGATGTAACTGATAACAGAAGATGCAAAAGGAGGGTTATGTGTTTTAGAGAAGTCTGTCTATTCGAGCACGACTCTGCAACATGGGACAATGCCAAAGCAAGGATATTGACTGTCTGGCATAACAATGAAAATAATCTTGAGAGTAGCTTGCATGTCTTGGTTTCCTTGCTATGAGTTCATCCCAGGGAAGAACAAGACTATTTTGAAAACACAAGGGGTTTCAAAGGAAAGGATAAATGGCTCTTATATAGTTGGTATACACAACATGCATCTAGATGGCATCTTTGCAGATTGCTATGAAGATGATTGTCTGTGTGTGACAGAGAGGGGGGTGTGTGTGTAGGTATGAATTTAGAACAGCCAAAGTGTTTCAGTGTTTCTTCTTCATTGCTAATTAAAGTAAGAATTGAGGCTTCTTTGAGATGCAGCTTCCAGTTAATTTTAGAACTCGGTTGATTCAAGCACCTTCTAACTTCAAGCAAAAAAATCACTATAGCATAGAGATGCTATCAATCATGGCAAGGTTTGCATGCTTATTTAGCTAGCTTGTAATTAAAGGCAGCTAAAAATATCATGCATGAATGGCAAGTTTCTACTTTTTTTATTTAGCTCATCTCCTTCAGAGAGAAAGCACAAGTCCCATCAATCACACAGTTGGTAACTGAAGTCATTATCGCAAAAATTAAGGCAATTATATACAAATGAATATTAATGACTCTTCCAGTAAAAATCCAGGTCAGTTTCCAAGAATTTTAATAAAAATATAGAGAACTCCTTTTTTCCATTAAATCTTTTGTCAAATAATCAGTACCAGAAAGGACACATCTTTTGTATTAAGCTAACATCATGTATTGAGTTTTTAATGAAATTAATAGCAGTATTTTTCCAGCATGATGCATGCAAAGTGATGTGCTCATTAACATTGTTCTCACAAATAAGTGACATGTTATACTAACTTAACTTTGAAATTGTCATTTCCGGTTGCCATTAGGTTTATTATAAGGAGAGAAAGGATTATCAGTACGTTGTGCATAACCAGATGAGGGAAACGACTGCATTGCTAATAAAAAGATTGTATGATCTGAACTCTTACAGATTGATGTCTATGTCCCCACAGGAAAGACCATCAGACAGTTTGTCCTGTCCTGTCTAACTCAAATCATGTTTACTTACATCCAAGCTAAAAGTAAGGGAAAAGGGAATGTCCAGAGAAGCTTTCTTTGAACTGTACTTCACCCTATGTGTTTGGAAATTATCTCAATAGCTTTAAGGTAGGTTGTGGCAACTTGGCTGCACATGAATACACAGCACAGTATTAAATGCAACTGCATCTCTGAATTATTTAAGGAGGTAGAGAGTAAGGCATTTCAGGCAGCTATGATCAGATTCAGCCCAACGGCTTTAGGAAAATTTCCCCACTGTAGATATCAGACTTTCATTTTGAAAGTACACTGAAAAGATGTTCAATTTTTCATGTATTTATCTATTTGCTTTAACTGAAATCCATACTGGTGATAGCAATAATGGTGTGCATTTATATTCTTTATCTCATTAACACAATTAAAAATGGAAGGAGTGAATCACCAGTCACTGAAATTCAACCACGTCTCAGGTTGTCCTGGGTTCAGCTATAGCAGTAATTTTTTTCTCCTTCTTAGTAGCTGGTGCAGTGCTGTGTTTCTTGACTTTAGTCTGGGAACAACGCTGATAACACCGATGTTTTTAGTTGTTGCTCAGTAATGTTTACTCTGACCAAGGACTTCTCTCAGTCTCATGCTCTGCCAGGGAGGAGGGGAAGCCAGGAGGAAGCAGAGACAGGACACCTGACCCAAACTGGCCAAAGGGGTATTCCATACCACAGCACGTCATGCCCAGTATAGAAACTGGGGGGAGTTACCCGGAAGGCCCAGATCGTTGCTCGGGTCGGGCTGGGTATCAGTCGGCGGGTGGTGAGCGGTTGTGTCCTCTCCCCTTGTTATTCCTCTTATCATTATTATTGGTAGCAGTAGTGGTTTTATTATACCTTAGTTACTGGAGTGCTCTTATCTCAACCCGTGGGAGTTACATTCCTCCGATTTTCCTCCCCATCCCTCTGGGAGTGGGGGGAGGAAGGAAAAGGGGAGCGGCGTGGTTCCAAGTCGCCGACTGGGCTTAAACCATGACACAGATGAATGTTCAAAAAAGAGGGAAAAGAGATGTTTTTTATATATATCCTTTACAGCACATTTATTCTTTTGCTTAACTACATGGGCAGATGTAGTCATTGCTATACAGATCTACAACTGAATAAGCAAGATCAGGTTCAAATTCTTCATTGTTATAAGTATAGGGGGAAATTAGGTAAGCAGAATGTAATCACTCAAGCTGGTGTTTGGTTAAATACAGGAGTGAATAAAGTAATTGTGTATCTGGTAAATCAACAGTCCTTCACTATTCTGAAATGACCTTATACTCAGTCTTAGCAATAAACAGGAGTATATTGCAGGGAAACAAGAATGATGTACCTGAAGAGAACTCATGTTTCACATTTAATCTTCAAATTAGCAAAAGTATTAAAAAGAACAGTCTACCTTCATTTTGAAGTGTACAAAATAGAGAGGGATTTGGGAGTTTACACATTTGTTTGGGTTTTTTTTTTCCTCTATGCTGGTTAAAGTAGAAGAATTACCTGTCTTGAGCCTAACATTGCCATGTCTAAAACTATTTCAATTGATTGAATAAAATCCATGGACTGGGAAAAAAATATTGAGTGTAAATTTCTAAAGTCTCAAGAAGAATTGCAAGTGCCCCTTATGTGTTTATACTCTGTGACAACACTAGCTGGGCAAATACTTTCTTTCATTTAACCCAACAGCAAAATAAATTGTAGATAGATGTTTTGTTTTATAATAATTGATTGTCTTAGCGAAAGAAGTGCTTTTCAGAAATAACAACTGTTCATGTCACAAGTATTCCCAGCTTATATTTCCCCACCCCAGTGAAAACAAAACTTTGTCTTTAAAGACAAGAGGTACTTATAAATACTGCATATGACTCAGTCCTGCCGAGGAACACTTTCAAGCAAATCATTCAAACAGATGAAAAGTTAGAGGGATGGGTAAACAGCAGTGGGAGGAAACAACGATTTCAGAGTAGACCTGAGGTTCTCGTTACACAAGTCTTTATTTTGGCATCCATATTTGCTCATGCATCCCCTAAGCCTCACTGATTATCACTGTCTCATCTCACTTCCTCAGACAAACCAGCAAAATCACTGTCTGTTATCACACTGTGAACAACATCAGAGAAGCTAATTCAGGTTAAAAAACTCACAGCTTTATATTGTTGGCTTTTGGGGGCTTTTGGTGCTCAGAGAAATGACTGTAAATGTATGACTTGTTTAAACTTGCTATTGGATTTCTCTACTGCTTTATATCATAGCAAGTAGGATGTTAAATGTTAGTGTTTCAATTAAGTGGTTTAATGGTCACTTCAGATCAGGGCAAATTAAATACGGTCATGAAAATGTTTGTGATCCTATGACAGTTTTCTCAGACCCAACATCTTGTTCCAATCCTGATTCAGACTGAAGAAGTCCCCAAAAATACAGCAAATGTCAATTAACTCAACAGAATTATTATTATGGATGATATTACTGTTATGAGACATTTCATTCTGACAATATATATATATTTAATTTTAGCTTTTAAAAATTCTAAACTACTGTAGTACTAAGTAAAACTCAAAAATGAAACTGAAAAGCCTTCTACT
>NW_009926170.1:0-16033 GCF_000696875.1 Nestor notabilis | reverse complement strand
AGCAGGAAAAAGGAAGGCAATTCCAAAAGGAGTGCTTTGAACTTTTTTTTTTTTTTTAATAGGAATGTTGTTAAAGCTGACATTTACCTGTAAATTATTTTAGATTCAATATGCTGTATTTCCACCCACCTCCAGTGTTCAGACCCACAGTGTTTTTTATAAAACCACCGTGGGTCTGTGACTGATGGTCACATCTAACAAAGTAGTCGGTTTGTAGCTAGTAGGACCACAAAACAAGGCTTCACTTGTCAAAGAGCATTGCATTTACTGTGAGCAAAGGTCAGGGACACAGAGAATTACTGGTTACCATTTGACATGTGGCTACTTGTAATTCTTTGATAATTTCCTTGTGTTTGGTCTCCTGGTGATCAGCTTATATTTCCATAACAGCAGTATTGGTAATTACTATTGGGAGTGACATCCTGAACTACTGAATTCAGACTCCTTTAAGGTCAATGGCTACATAGTATTATCCTTTCATAAATGCTTTTGCTTGATCTTAAACTCGTTTGGTCTTCTACTATTTTTTAGAAATATCTTTTTCTGATTCTGAGCCTGCATTTGTTCATATCCAGTTTGCATCTATTTTACTTAAATATTTCTTTCTCTTAGGTTATTCTTCCCTTCTGCATTTTTTGAAACAAGGCACAGCTTTCCTTAGTCTTCATACCAATAAGCTATGCAAAATAAATTCTTCTATTTCTTCTCTCAGTGGAACTGCTACACTCCCTTTAAAGTCTCATTGGACCATCATTGCACAGTTCCAGGCCTATTTAATCTTTCCTGTGCACACACTGCTAAATCTTTACAGGTAGGTCTCAGCAGTGCCTTATGCAATCACATTACTCTTGGAAATACTTCCTCAGATATAACCTAGGAGATCATTTGATCTTTCCAAGGATACATGCCCTTAATGACCCTTAATCACTGTATCCACCCAAGAGTCTTTCTTCTCCTCTCACACTTCTAATAGGTCATTTCCCAAAGAGTATCAGGGATTATTTTTCTTTTAGATACCCAAAAGACATTGGACTTTGTGATTTTGCTCTCCTTCTGTTTCTGCTACTGCATTTGTCATAGCTTTGTGCTCCTTTCAAATGGTATTTTGAATATCCAGTGCATCTTTTCTGCATTGTCTCTTGACTCACTGGCAGTCATAACTATTATTAATATGCTGCTTCTTTTGTGCCAAATTCACAAATGCAACTAATGATAATAATTAAAAAAAAAAAAATCGTTCGACCATTTTTTGTGATTATCACTAGAATACTTCATGGTAACTTAATCTTTCTCTCTAACTTTAGTCCCCAGACCTAGATACGGTATTACAGTGGCAAGTTTGCCAATGCCGTATATGGAAGCAAGATCCCCACTGTTCTTCTGCTGGAGATTTCCCTTGATACTAGTCATTTTGCTTCTCCTCTCCCTTTCAGCCTCACATCTCTGGCTTTTGTTCCTTCAGTAATGATGAAGAGATGCTATAACCTGATGAAATTACTGCATGAACCACCTCTTGGGATTCCATGATAGTGCTGTTCCACAATATTATTTCTCAGCTATCACAGCAGAGGAAGATACAAGATGTCTATATGAATTCTTTCTGTACTTTCATTTAGTTGCAGTGTTCTCCTTTCTGGTTGCATTTCAGTGGTAGGCACAGAGCTCTCTCTACACATTTTGTCAATCAGATAAAACTTTTGGATCCTGCTAGATGCTGCTAGATGAAAGGTACTAGACAAACATAAGTCATTATCATTAACTGCCACAGCTCTCAACTACAGCTAAGAACCAAGAAACTAAACCAAGCTGTTAGAGACATCTTAGTATTGATAAAAGAAAATAGTTGACATTTGCTGCTGGCAGTTTTACTTAGAGAGATGTGTCTGCTAGTCTGAGAAAAATAGCAGCAGTGTGAAGTCTGAGAGATCTCAGAGGAAGCAGAAAGAAGAAAGGCCTGTAAAGGACTGAGGTATTTTTTCTTTGTGCTTAGAAAGGGAGAGAGCTTCTGAAACACTATAACAACTAATGGGACTTACTGGCAGACACTGGTAAAGGAACTGCAGGAAAATTTGATTTTCGCTGTTATGAGTCATGACCTTGAATGTTACAGTTTCTGCATGAGTAACAGCATAGATGTAAATAGAAGTGCTTCAGATGCAATGCTGGCATTGAATTCAGCACAGAAAGGGGCAGATATGGGAATGCTTGAGAAAAGATCTAATTTGTATATGTTACATCTTTTTTGAAAACACTGGGCCTGAACCACAAGTGTTTGAATTCTTTAAAATATGCATCAGCTATAGCATGATATACAACAACAAAAATTGTTAATGTGTTCCACTTGCAGAGGAGAAAACATGTAAGTAGAGAAACATTTGGGGAGATAAGAAAACACTACATATTTGTTCTAGACTTGTGTTACAAAGCTGCTTACTCCTGATCTCTATTTTCCTGATGTTACATTAAATTAAAGTAATTTTAATTGTTGGAGGGATTCCCATCATTTTACTTCAAAACTCTCAGGAAAGGTTTTCTGCTGCAACTACAGCAAAAGTGTCTGGGTTTCTGGACAGTTCCAAAGCAAAACAAGGAGCACAGTTCTTGAAATGGGTGTGCTTATGAATTCTGCCTATGTAGAAATCACCTTGTACCACAGCTTTTTTTCTGAGTTCTGGTGTTCTGTCCTATGCAAGCTGTAATTCTGCATTCCTCACCGCTGTCCCTGAAGTCTTCTGGAGTAAAAATTACATGTCTTTCAGATATTCTTCCAGTTTGAATGCCAAAGATATTCTAGTAATTGAAGAAAGGAGGAGAATTTAGCATCAGTCATACTTTCAAATATTGCTTGTTCCAAAAGTATTGAAGTAACCACTCCCTGGTACAACAGCTCTTTTTTTTTGTTTTGTTTTGTTTGGGCTGTTTATGTCTGTTCTGGACAAAGCTTTGTTTCCCTAGACAGGTGCAGTAAATGACCTTCTGGAGAGCCATGTCTCCAATTTCCTTATAAAAATCTTCTGATGCAAGATTAGATTAGGTCTTACCCAGACTGGTTCTTCTCCGGCTAGATTCCCAGCTTTAGGACAAATACAATGGACTGTGCTGCAGCCCAAGAGATCAGTAATTAAGTCATCATTTTGTGTCATCAACAGACTTATTGATGGTATGCTCTGCCCCATCATGAGCCATGCTGACAGTTCCTGAAGAATTTGTTGTCCTTACTGTGCCTGGAAATGGTTTCCAGGATTAGCTTCCCTGGTATTGAGGGGAGGGTAACCAGCCTGTATTTCATTGGGTGCTCTTTTTTGCCTTTCTTGAAGGTAGGACTGACATTTACTTTCCTCCAGTCGCTGGGCACTTCCACCGGTTGCCGTGATTGATCAGTGATTATTGAGAGTGGCCTTTCAATGACATCTGCCAGCTCCCTTAGCACCAGTGGGTACATCCCACCATGACCCAACATACCTATGTATGTCCAGTTTGCTTAAATATTCCCCACCAAGCATACATCTTCCTTGCTCTAGTCATTCACTGGGACCTGGGAATTCTTGAAGGCCAGTCGTGCTATTAAAGACTAAAGCAAAGATGGCATTGAGTAACTCAGTGTTTTCCATGTCCTTTGTAATCAGGTCCCCCACCTTGTTGAGCAATAGGCCCTCATTTTGCCTAGTCTTCCTTTTGTAACCTACAAACTTACTGAAGCCCTTCTTGTCTTTGACATCCCTGTCCAGATTCAATTCTCTTTGGGCTTTAGCTTTCTTAACTTCATCCCTGGATGCTCAGACAATGTTTCCGTACCCCTCCTGGGTTATCCATTCTTGCTTCCACTCTCTGTATGCTTCCTTGTTGTGTTTGACCACTCAAATTAGTAAAGACAAATGTAATGACTTTCAGGATGAAAAAACTAAGAAAATAATTAAAAAAAATTTGCAAATTATGGCATGTTTGAAATACTAAAAGAATATAGAGCTCACATCTTGTTTTCAATAAGAATATGCAATTAAGGACAATGGGAAGAATTTTGATACCTCATTATTGATTCCTCAGCCTCTGTTAAGAATCCATATTTTCTGTTAAAAAGCTGCACATGTAACTTTCATGAAATGAGCTATGTATGGGGACAGATGGAACTAACTACCGCCTATAGCTTTGAAGAAATATTACATTAAACCACTATCTCATTACAACACCTTTGCAGGGATCTGGGAGTTTGGTCAAGTACAAAATGGATATTCACGTTCATTGTGCTTAAAAAATCATATCTTAAAAGACTCTTAATGAAAGACAGTCTGTGACCTTTTAGCTGTTCAGTGCTATTGTGGGAATGACTTTTTCATTTCATTGTAATAATTATGTTAGCAACTTCTACTTTTTCTTTTTTTTTTTAATTGACAGTAAGTATGATTAGGAATACAATAGCACCACCTGAGGCACAGTAGCTGCCTAGATGGCTTGTCAGTTCATAAATATAGGGTCAAATTTAGCCTTGCTGTGAGTGAACATACTTTAATTATCTGTTATTTACTATAAGTTAAGTTCTGACAATATGCTCTATACTAATAAGAAAAGAAAATAAATCAGTCCCACAAAGGATTCACAAGCTAAGAAGCTATTTTTGCAATTCTAATTTATGTTATTTTTAAAGTTTGCACCCAATTAATTTAATCCTTTCAAAATTACAGGTGAAGAAGGCTAAAAGTCTGTTCTTACATTCACATCTAGGAATCTCAGTAGAAAAAAAACCCTGAATTTCAAGTACATTGGAGACCCACAGTGATTTTCTGAAATCAGTAGAGGTGCTAGGTGCCAGTGTATTGCCAAAATAGCTAGTAAACAAGAGACTCATCACAGGAGTAGGTTTGATGGTGAGTTGTCTGACCATGAGTGTAGCACCAAAATATTAAATCAGAGTACAAATGCAATGTAGATTCATTACACACACATCAGATTCATTACACGTACATCAGATTCATTACACTTGTAATATCAGAGTGTACTGCCTAAAACACCACTCTTTTAGGTTCAACTTGGTAAACTTAGCTGACTGAGTACACAATACAAAAATGGACAGAACCGCTGAGGTCAAATGAGACATCAGCCTGTTTTGGCGGCTATACTTTCTGTCTTAAATGAGCATCCCATTGTTTTGCAAGCTACCTCTTGGGTATAGGATTTGGTACTTAATAGGGACATACAGAACAAGCATGGTGTGCCAAGACCTGAGGGCTTGTCTGACCCAGTAAAGATTTTTGACCATTCATGTTACAATGGAAAATAGAAAACTGCATGTAAAAAACAATAAGATCCCTCCTACATATACAGAATAATTACCATCTTAGAGACAGGAAAAAGAAGCTAGTGTCTGTGAAATTCCTTGTGAAAATCAATGATGGAATATGTTGTAGACCTAAAAATGTACACTGCAGTTAAGCATTTGCATTAAAATTTAAATTGGTATGCAATTTATTGTCACTATTGCTATTGGTAAATAGGCATTAAGCAATGATTAATTTGCACATTTTTTTCAGATTTCAGGTATTAGTAAAGCAATATTAGTTCTGTTTGGTTTGTAGTATTTTTTTAACTTTTGTTTGCTGTAATCTTTTAGATTCCTTTTTATTATTCATCCACTAAATGTTATTTCATGTTAAACTGAACCATATTCTTAAGCACATCCTACCAATTCACTAAATAAAAGAGGAATGACTAGCTTTCACAAAGCAGATCCACTGTAATTTTATTTCCTATGAGCAACACTGAACTATGATAGCTGAAACATTATTTAAGATATCACAGGCAATACTCCAGTTAAAACATTATTCTAATGAAACATTTTTAATTGAATATTCTCTTACAGATTCATTAATCTGATTTTTATTTTCTATGTAAGTGAAAAACCAAGCACATTATGACAAAGTCAGTCATTATTTTGTCTTGTCAACATTTTATCCTGCTAGATCACTTGCATTTGGCAATGACTGTAAGATGAATGTAGTCAAAATCCTTTCTTTCTCTGCTCATTCTGCTATAAGAGGAAACCAATCCCTGACAAATTCTTTGTCCTCATTAACTTTTAAATTATTGTAAACACTCATCACAGAAGAAAACACCCCCTACCTCTCTGCTGAGAATTTAGGAGAAGTCATGGTGAAGTTCTAATCAAGTTCACAGTACTACTTCGTTTCCTTCTTTCCTTCTTTCTTTCTTAAGAAATCACTAAATTGCCCAACCCAGTCTGCCTAAACAAACTTTCTTACAGTAAATAGAAAATTGTAAAGGGAAAATCTTAGGTTGATAAGACATACTTACACCTGAAGGTGTATAAGACAGGTTATATATGGAGATATATATGACACAGCCTAGGTTAAATGGGAATACACTGAGCGCTTTCAAGTATCATGTCTGTGACAATTATATTTATTTAGTGTTCTCTTCTGTAGCCTCATTCTCATTTCTGTTGAATCACAGTAGCAGAAGAATTTGCAGTGCAACTTATATTTGTGGTAGCAATATCTTAAGTACTCAGTAGAACACAGAACATCACTGCAGTCTGTATAAATCTATGGTGCACCTATATCTTGCGTAACATATACTGTTCTGGCACACCTGTCTGAAATAAGACACTATTTGGCACAACACAAGAACTAAGGATGACTCAATGTATTACTAGGCAGAGAGTTTAAAGAAAGCAAAAGTAAGTGCTTTTCACACAGTGCATCATTCAGCTGTAGAATCCATTGCATTGATTGCTTTAGGAACAAAAACATAAATGAGTTTTAAAAGGCCAGATGGTTTCATTGGGAATAGATCTGTGAGAGGTGGTAAAACATGGTTCTGATGTAATCTCTGTTTCAAACGACTGAATACCAGAAGCTGGTAGGCTGGTAGGTATGTGAAAAGAAGGATTTATCTTAAATATATGTGGTTCTTTTTTACTGTTCAATCTTTGTTATTGAGCTATTCTCAAAGATGGAAAATTGGGCTAGATGGATATTTCTTCTAACTCAGAAAAGTTTATTTTATGTTCTTTGTTATTTTGCCACTAGAATATGTATTATCATTCCAAACTATCTTGTTTCATTAGGGAAATATGCACCTAGCTGAATGACAGCTACCTAACCTGAAGTTTGGAGATGACACTGTGATAACACAAAATGTTTGGAAGAAGTAGCCCAGTTGAGGGGCACCTTCCATTAGCAGAAATCTCCCTTTCTGCCAGACCTTTAGGCTAGGCAGAGAATATAAAGTAAGAAGCAGAAGGGAAAAAGAGATTGTAGATAAATAGGTTAGATTAGTCTAGATAAGCATTGTCTAGGAGTTAGTGTTAGCGCTTAGATGTTAGAGATGAGACAGGTAGAGACTGAATTAGACAGAAGAGGAAGACAGATAGGGACTGTGAGGGAATCCAAGTTCAGTTAGGCTGCGTTTATGTACAATGTACAAGATTAAAGCAGTGTATGGAAAAGCAAGAGACCAGTTCAGATAAAAAGCCATGATGTTTGTACTCAAACTATAGAAATTTGGTAACTGAAGGAACGATGCTAAAGGGTCATGTTTGAAGGGCCTTAATTGAGAATTGTATTAATAATACCATCTCAATATCAAGGTAATACAACAGCTATGTGAACATATTTGAACAAGTTCTCTCCAGGACATGTTACTCCTGTCTCTTGTCACTAGCTACCAGTTGCCTTTAACGGTAGAACTGTCTGTTGAATATAACCACTTCACAGACTGCAAGGTGCTGAGGAATTTCTTCAGGAACTACATCTGCTCATGATGGAATCCTTATCTTTTAATGAAATTTTTCCAGTCTTGAGGTTAATTCATTAACCTGGCTTCTCCCGGGCCCAGGAGATGGATGCCAGGTGCCCACTAAGTTGCTCTACCACTCTCCTCCTCACCAAGACAGGGCAGTGAGAAATAAAGAAAAAACCCCTAGTGGGTCAAGATCAAGGTAGTTTAATAAAGCATAAGTAAAGGCCACGTATGGAAGCAATGGAAAACAAAAGATTTAATCTCTATTTCCCACCAGCAGGCAATGTCCAGCCACTTCCCAGGACGTAGGGTTTCAGTATGCATAGTAGTTGCTCTGGAAGACAAATGTCATAATAACGAATGCCACACACACACCTCCACACCTCTTCTTTCTCTTAGCTTCTGTTGCTGAGTAGGTGCCATGTGGCATGGAATATCCCCTTGGTCAGTTTGGGTCAGCTGTCCTGGCTATATCCAGGACAAGATCCAGGGCAAGATCCTAAGATCATGCCCACCCCCAGCCTACTGGAGATGGTGCAGTGTTGGAGAGAAGCTGTGATGCTGTGTGAGCACTGCTCAGCAGTAGCTCAAGCTCTGGTGTGTTATCAACACCTTTCTAGCTACCAATACAAAGCACAATATTATGAGGGCTGTTATGGGGAAAATTAACTCCATCTCAGCCAGTGTGCCAACAGCTGTTACAAGAATGAAGTATTATGAATAGTCAAAATGCCAAGTTTCATTCACTAGTATATTTACAGAGATGTAATTTTTTGTTCAGTTTTGTACATGAGCTGCTATTTTTATAATTTACACACAGCTGATGCAAAGACCTACTGCCCTAAGACAGAAGGAAATACAAAAGAAGTTTAAATGAATTTGTTTCTTTCTGTTTCCTGCCCTTTCCTCTTTTGTGTCATTACGATGGGGACAGATGAGGTGGGATAGTGTTTGGGGTAAAATGCCTAAACTGAGTTGTTTACGTGTGTGCTGCATGACAAATCTCTCATTCCAGTCCTTGAACGGAGCCTGGTTGGCTGTATAAAGATGCCTGATATCATAAAACATGCCCTAGGATACTGATCTCTCAAGTGAGATGTTCAAGACAATCCACTGAAGTACAGGAAAAAAATATGTTTTCTGGTTTTAATAAATAAAAGAAAATATTTTAAATAGTGTTTATTTAATCTTTAACTTATTGTTTTATTATTTTTATTTTTGTGAATGTTTTAATGTAGATAGTCTATTAATAAAGTACTACATGTATATATTTTCATAATAAATAGGTTTTTTTGGGGTGGACGCATATCTTGGAGTTGCGGGCTCAAAAATTTTGTACTGATAGGGGGGAAAATGAAAAAAGTTTGGAGAACACTACCCCAGAATATCAGAGTTATCTGCAAAAGGATGACAGATATGATGGTGACATACAAGAGAACCATACCCAATGCAAAAGGCAGTAGTAAGCCAAAAAGGGTACTTAGGGGATTGTATAGGCTTCTGATATCATTTGAGACAACCAAGAGGGCTCAAAGCAGAATAGCAAGAATATCTTCTTTGAGGTTAAATTTCTAAAGTGCAACTTGTTTGCACTTAGAGGAATTGGTCATTTGACAACTGAAATGTAACCATAATTCATTAGACTTGTTTGAGGAACCAGTCAGAGGCACTTCGACAATTAACACAGGAAAGATCAAGGCACCATGTTTTATGGGTAGTATGCAAACAAAACCTTCAGTGGTTCATTATATTGTTAAAAATTACATATTACCACAGAGGGAAGACATCTCAATAACAACACCTGGTGAAAAAGGTGCAAAGTGATCTAGCAGTTTAGTGTTAGCTTGATGGCCTACAAGAAATTAAGAAATAGGCTTCAATTCCAAATAACTATTTCTATGTTATGTAAAAGACAGTGACAACAAACCTTCTATTGCTATTCAGTGGGTACATCATCTCAACTAAAGGGGTGGGGGGGGACAATCTTAGTTTGTATAAAATCTCTGTGTATATATCTGCCTCTTTCTAAACTGTTCTCTGAACTGAGTGCATTTTGGTGTATTTCAGTCCACCCACTGGAATTAGAAAGTTAGTTCAGTATGCTAAAAGGAGGATTGTGACACAAAATCAAATGAAATTAAACTCTGAGTCAAGAAAGAAGAGTTACCAGATGTCAGACTACACCTAGACACTACAGGGAGTCTCTTAACTACTTTTAAAATGTACTCCCTTGTGTCAATGTGTTGTGCACCATATGGTAAGTATTATTTTAACAAAATTCTTTCACATCTTTTATTTCCTATCACAAATTTAATGTTATTTTAATGCATTTTTCTGGTGGATGAATAAGCTTATTGGTTTTTTCTAAAGTATTCATTATGTTTAAAGTCTACAGTTTATTTTATTTTCTAAAAGTGAATTTAAAGTTTGATTCAAATACCACTGAAATCAAAGTGTTTCCGCAATATTTTATACAAGGTAACAGATAAAGTCTAGAAAATTAACTTTGTATGATTTTCACTGAAACTGGTTTACTGTGGGTGAGTCTATACTCCAATTTCCCAAGATGCTTCTCTGCTTTAAGACCAAGAGGTAGAAGCATATTTTAATTTCATATCTACTCAGACTTCCTTGAAAATGGAATTATTTTCTTATTAAGGCTCCTTTAAAGTATGTTTTTCATCCAGAGTGACCATTTACTTCCAAAAACTATCTTTAGAAAATTGGTAATGAAGAATGGCATTTGCTTACTTAATAGATCATGGTATTAGACTCATTGCATTATTTATTTACTGAAATAATGAGACCATCTGGTCCACATCTCTACTCAATCAAGATTATTTCCATCCAAATATTTTTTCCAGTCTAGGCTTAAAATGTTCCAAGAGACAAATCTTCCTTTAGCAAATGTTCATTACATATTGATAGAAAAAAGATTTTCAGCTGTTCAATATCAATTTTGCTAATTTCATTTCCATATTACTAGTTAAATCTCTATCTTTGTTAAAACACTTCTAACAGGTATTTACAATTGACCCATTTATTATATTTTTGTATATTTTTTCTTCATTCTCAGTTTTTGTCCTCTGTCAGCCAACCAGTCATTTTTAGTTTTTCCCTTATACCCTGCATCTGTCAATCTACTAATTTGTTTAGAGCAGAATGTATTTTTGCAATGCAGTGTCTTTCTGAGTAAAATGCAGAAGTTAACTTATTTTTCCCCTAATGTATAGCACAGCATGTATATGCATGCACACCAAAAATAGAACAAAAAATGCAGAGGTTCTCTATCAAATGGGATTTTTATAGAAGCAGATTATGATTCCTGAAAGGAGTTTGAGGTCACAATAAACAAATTTTCATTTTTCCAGAGTTATAATATTGTGGCAAGAAGTTTCATTGGGTCTAGTTATCAGGATAACAGCGAATAAGGAAATAACTGTGTTTTCTTCCCATGTGTGGCATTGCTGAAACAGAAACTTCAATATTCAATACAAGTCTGGTGTGACAGTATTCTTTTAAAATAGTATGAAGCTGTTAAAAGGAAGAGAAAAAAAGTCACAAAAGTGATTAAAAGAATAAGAAAAATCCATTAAAATTAGAGTCTTAAAGCTCTCAATCTGTTGATTTGTCAAAAGATTATCACTGTGATCTGATATCCCCACAAAGAGAAAACACTGACTTCTTTAATCACTCGGAGAAAGGCATGATGAACATCAACTGAACATCAAATTCAAATTTTTAATTAGCATTTAAGTTCATATTTTTAACTCAGTGTAAATCAAGGAAAAATACAGTGGAATAACTGGGTTTCATATCTTTCAAAGTCTTCATACGAGGAATGACACTGTTCTGGTACTGACAGACTCCATGCAGAAACAGCTGGATTGAAACCTGTGCTGTAGCGATGGATAGCCTAGGTGTTGTGAACACCTACAACCTTTGCTTGCTAGCCCATAACGTATGTAGCATCAGGGCTTTCAAAGAGTACTATCGTCTCCACAGAGACAATACTGTTAGTAGTAGGTCTGAATTTAAGAACAGAAGGAAGAAAACATTTAGTCCTTTGCATCTGAGTACAAATGATAACAAAGCTGACTCAGCAAGGTTATGAGAATTGTTTTTTTGGTTGGTGCAACTACACAGAGGTTCCTTTCATGCATCTTCTCTGTTATTGAAACCCAAATTAGCTACAGACAACTCAGGTAGAACTTTCCATCACCTCTCTGACGGCAGTCTAGGCACAACTTCTGCTTCAGTGGTGACAGCCATGGTAGAGGGCTGGATCCAGAATTCGCACATGCTGCTAATTACGTCTGTGAAAGTGGTTGCAGCTTTTTTAATTGTAAGCTTGGTTGAAAATGAAGGGGCTGTCAATTGTTTGTTTATCTTGAGAGTAAGAAAGCAAGATTACATGAATACTAACTACAGGATAATAGGAAATAGGAGGCTGTTTGGCTCATACAAGATGAAAAGCACTGGAGTCTGAAGTGTGTGGTGCTCAGACTCTGGAACTGGAATGTGGGCTGCAGGGTTTCTTTAATAAAGCTGACTCTTAGCCATTATTTGAAATATCTCACTTTGTATGACAGGTCTTATTCAATTTGCTGTGTTATACAACAGGGTCTAGTTTTATGAGAGCAAAGAATTGAACTGACTTCAGATGAGTTGGGAAGAAAGCAAGGAATTTTTGTTCTAGTCCTCTGTCTATCTCTTTGACCCACACCCATATATGAATCATAGTTACTTATTCAGGCTTTGCTTAACAGGTCAATTTCTTTTCTCTAGATCAGGCTGCATTGCATGGGAGCACCATATATCTCTGCCACCCCTGCTGTAAAGTTGTCTAATCTTTTGCCTCCAGATGCGCATCATCCCTGCTCTTATGCTTGAAAAATACTCTGTACTAAATATATCTTTCAAAATGACAAATTATTTTTAATTTGTCCTACTATCATCATGGATTGCCCCAGGGAACACATGACACAATTGTTGCTGTCATTTGTAGGATACCCTGAGGATGTCAATGGAACATTTCAAAGTGTCCAATCTAGGGTGAAGCGAATTAACGTAAACCCTTTTCACCACTGGGTGAACTAAAATTCCTAAACAAAAAATTAATTAACTATGTGAAAGTTAAAAGCATTTCTGATATATTCAAAGTAAGGAAAAATAAACATCCTTCTAGACAGTAAGAATTCAGAAGGTGATAAGCTGAAAAAAATCAACAGAAATGGACATTGCTCTTCCTGCCTCCTGCCTCCTTCCTTAACAATTGGTAGCTGAATCTTTGACATTGATTTATTTGATTCTGCAAATATAAACGTGAAATACTCTGTTTAATCTAAGGGATTTACATCTGAGTGTAGTTAACAACAAAATGTTTAAGGGTAGAATAAACTGTGAAAAGGAAACAATCTCAGATGTGAGTTGTACATAATTTAGCTAAATTAGGCAACCATACAGAGCATGCTTAAAAAGTACAAGTGTAATTTTTCTTTTTCCAACAGAAGAGAAAATAAATAGCTTTTATCAATAACATTTACTTTGCAAATCAGTTTCCATTATGAAATTTGCCTCTACACAATCATTATTTTCGATTTTAATTTTTTTTGTGATGAAATTGTCTGCTGCCTAAGTGTCCAAGCGATCTATTTAAATCTTCCTTTTCTTCATCTCTCTGGAAGTTCAAGAGCATACTGAAAGACTAAGCAAAACAAGAATTCCTTTTTTATTTAAAATATCCTAAAGTTCTGAATATTTCACTTTTGTGAAAAGATCTGTTTTAAAATCTACTCTCTTATATAAATTCTGTTCCGTATTAGTTGTTTTTCTGATGAAGTCTTTGGTAAAGACTTTGTATTCAACTTGTCATGAAAGTGAATGCTCAAAATTACAGCCATAAACTTCTAAGCAACCTGTTTCTCACAACTGCAGAGCACTTGTTGGATTTTAGAAAGCATCTAAAAAAATTACATTGTATAATGTAATCATACATTGCAAACTCTTATCCAGCTTATGCTGTAACATCTCGTTTGCATATATACTTTGGAAATTTGTATGTCAAAAGTATAAATGTATAGATGGGAAAATTGGTATTCAGTCTGTTTAAAAATTATTCAGGTTTTTACTCTTTGGAAATTAAATGAAGATTCCTTAAAAGTTTATAAGCCTCCACCTTTTTTATTAGGAAATTAATGTCAAAATTCCAGGGTCTGCTAGATAACAGACAAGTATTTCAAGTATCAGATTAGTTACTACATCATATTTTGACAAGATTCCCATTCAGATTTTTAGAAGTCTTCGCCACCAGAGAGTTAAAAAGAAAAAAAACAAAAAAACAAAAAAACCCTAGGTTTCCCTAAAGAATGTTTCTGATAAAAATTCGTGACCTGAATTAGTTTGAAAGGAGCTGGGAGATGTAACTCAAATTGTTTCTTCTTAGTATCTTATCTACAGTCCAATATGTATCATGCTACAACAGTTCCACTTGCTCTTAGTCATAAATACATTCTGTTTATTTTTGTGTCAATAGTACTTTCTTCTGCTTTATAAACCATCCTGAGTTTTTTCTCAAGTTTATTGGTTTGGTTTTGAATAGTTTGAAGTATTTAATTTGGGAAAATATCTTCATGATTTTTGGAGAGCAAACAAAAAAATCCATTAACCTTCAAAATAATTGATGTGTTTTCCAGGTTACTGATTTATTAAGACACTCTACACCTGTTACGATCATTAGTGGTATATTCTTACACAGTAAGCACTCATTCCATTTTAGTTAAATAATTTTATTTGGTTGAATTGATTACTATTTGCAAAAACTTGTTATATTAGGATCTGTTAATTTTTTACTATGGTTTTTTTTCCTTAAATTGCATTTAAAGCAATAAATTCTGAATGTAAATTTGTCTGCAAATATGGAACAAAACAGTTATGCAAACATCTGCACTGAAGATCTCCAGTGTAATATGGAAGATCTTGAGTCATGGTGGAAAACATCAGCTCAGAAATTCCATCTAATCATAAGTAGTTCTCCCAAAAATTTGTATATCACACCTTTATCATCTTGCATAATGAAGTCATACTCTTAAAGGACCAAAATTTAAACTTTGGAAAGATAGCTTAAGTCAGCTTTTCAGATAACATTTCCTGGAAATTGACAGCCATTAACAAACTGTCGCTTCTTTAACATACACACTGAAATCAATGACTCTCATAATTATCTAGGAGGATTATATCATATGCAGATTTCATTTTAATGTGGTGGTAACCAAAATGAACTTGTTCTAAACTGCCTTCTCTGTGAAATAGACAGTATCCACTGAGTGACAAATATTAATTTCTTATTCTGAGAAAATAAAATTCAAGCTTGCCCTAAAGTCTGGAACTGTCCAGCTCATCAGAAATACCAGGATCTTACATAGAAATTTAAAGTTTGAATTTTAAGTGTAATTTCCAAGGTGAGTTAGGGCCTAAGTGGTGAGTTTGTACCAATGGAGCCTCATCTAGCAACAATTGGTCCTATGAATCTATATAATTCAGGGACAGAGAGCAGATTAGTTTAGGACCTGAAAGCAGTGCCACAGTGGCAGATACTTGTTAGAGAAGGTCCAATGGCAGGCATGTACCTGTTCTGCCTCTAGTGCCAGAGTCAGTCCTGAACTGAGTCTCTGTAATGACGATAGCATTGTTTTCCTAAGCACTGCAATTTTCTTTATCTCTTACCCAATGAATAGATGCTGAAGTTCATAGCAGGAAATTGGCTTACTGTATTGTAGCTGTCAGTGTCTGGGGATACTGTTTAGATTATGTTTCCCAACTCTTGGGACTTTCCCAGTACATAAAGAGGCATTCCACTTCAGTCTGTCATATTTGTCAATCCGACAAGGAAGCAAGTTTGTCAGAATACCCTAAAATCACTTTAGAAACAGCCAAGATTTAAAAGAAGCATCTTTAATCTATCAAATCAGAATGAAACGGTGGTTTGCAAGAGAAGAGATGAAAACTCAATCATAGATTATACTTACCAGTTGCTTTAATACTTATCCTCTCATATTTTGAACTGCTTTTGGACATTTCCTTGAGGTCATGTTTCTTGTTTGTTCAAGGTATCTTCAGAAACCTACTCCTTTGTCAATTCAAGCCTAATTATCTCACTTTGATTTTACCTGTCCTTCATAAGAAATAGATCCTTCTTTACACTGCCTGGGAAACAAGAGCACCCCACGGTGGAATCATTTCCTGCATCAGAAGGCTGAGGTTCTTAATGACTTCTTTG
>NW_009926169.1:0-1692 GCF_000696875.1 Nestor notabilis | reverse complement strand
GGACTCAGTGACCCCTCAGGGCCACCCCTTAAGGACTCAGTAACCACCCAGTGCCACCCATAAGGAGTCAGTGAGCACCCAGTGTCACCCATAGGGACTCAGTGACCCCTCAGGGCCACCCTTTAAGGGCTCAATAACCGTCCAGTGCCACCCATAAGGAGTCAGTGAGCACCCAGTGTCACCCATAAGGACTCAATGACCCCTCAGGGCCACCCTTTAAGGGCTCAATAACCACCCAGTGCCACCCATAAGGAGTCAGTGAGCACCCAGTGTCACCCATAGGGACTCAGTAACCACCCAGTGCCTACCCAAAGCCACCCTTTGGGGACCCTTGGGTGCTCAGTGCCCACTCAGGGCCACCCATAAAAACTCAGTGACCCCTCAGGGCCACCCGTAAGGACTCACTGCCCACCCAGTGCCACCCCTAACTGCTCAATGTCCACTCAGTACCTTCACAGGGCCACCCTTTGGGGACCCCTAAGGACTCAATGCCCTCCTAGTGCCACCCATAACAACTCACTGCCCACCCAGGGTCACCCCTTAAGCACTCAATGGCCCCCTAGTGCCACCCAAAGCACTCAATGCCCACCCAGTGCCACCCATAAGGACTCTGTGTCCACCCAGTACCTTCCCAGGGCCACCCTGGGGGGACCCCTGATGACTCAGTGCCCACCCAGTGCCACCCCTTAAGCACTCAGTGCCCACCCAGTGCTACCCCAAGCACTCAATGCCCCCCTGATGCCACCCATAACAACTCAATGCCCTCCTAGTGCCACCTTTAAGGACTCACTGCCCACCTAGTGCCACCCCTTAAGCACTCAGTGACCACCCAGTCCTACCCCTAAGCACTCAATGACCACCCACTGTCACCCATAAGGACTCAATGCCCTCCTAGTGCCACCCCTAAAAACTCACTGCCCACCCAGTGCCTTCCCAGGGTCACCCTTTGGGGACCCCTAATGACTCAATGCCCCCCTGGAGCCGCCCGTTAAGCACTCAATGCCCCCCTAATGCCACCCATAACAACTCAATGCCCACCCAGTGCCACCCCTAAGGACTCAATGCCCACCCACTGTCACCCATAAGGAGTCAATGCCCCCCTAGTGCCCCCCCTTAAGCACTCAGTGCCCATCCAGTGCCACCCCTAAGGACTCACTGCCTACCCAGTACCTTTCCAGGGCCACCCTTTGGGGACCCTTGACTACTCACTGCCCACCCAGGGCCACCCCTTAAGGATGCAATGATCCCTCAGGGCTACCCCTTAAGCACTCAGTGCCCTCCTAGTGCCACCCTTAAGGACTTGATGACCATCCAGTGCCACCCCCTAACAAGTCACTGCTCACCCAGGGCCACCCATAAGGACTCATTGACCATCCAGTGCCACCCCAAGCACTCAATGCCCACCCAATGCCACCCCTTAAGCGCTCAATGCTACCCTTAATGACTCAATGTCCCCCTAATGCCACCCCAAGCAATCAATGCCCTCCTAGTGCCACCCCTTAAGCACTCAATGCTGCTCTTAAGAACTCAATGACCACCCAATGCCACCCCTTAAGGACTCAATGGCCCCCTAATGCCACCCATAAGCACTCAATGCCCCCCTGGGGCCACCTCTTAAGCACTCAATGCCTTCCTAGTGCTACCCTTAAGGACTCAATGTACCCCTAATGCCACCCATAAGCACTCAGTGCC
>NW_009926168.1:4603-4810 GCF_000696875.1 Nestor notabilis | reverse complement strand
GATGGAATCCTGGCAACGGGGACTGGTCCCTGGCCATGAGGTTGGGTCCCTGCCTGTGGGGACTGACAGCACCCCGGCCATGGGGACCTGCCAGGTCACTCTTGTTTCTTTCCTGGGCTGCAGTGTCCCTGCCTGCAGTGGGGCAGCGTGGGGCACAGGAGCACTAGGTGACAGGAGGGTGTGGGTGACTGGCTGCGTCCCCACACC
>NW_009926168.1:4233-4512 GCF_000696875.1 Nestor notabilis | reverse complement strand
CTCCCCGAGGAGCAGGGGTGCAGGCTTGGCTCGACCTCAGTTTCATGGGGAGCTGCCCCATGACATGGCTGGCACACCATCGGTGGATGTGTCCCTGTCAGACCCAGCAACCAGCAGGCAAGTGGTTAACACTGAATGCTCTTCCTTTCCATCCCAGCTCCCCAGCCCCGCTGCCTCCTGGACAAGGCTCTCCTGGGCAGGTTGCTGGTCCGAGGCCAAGGGGAGGGCCATAACAGGGACCGGGGCAGCCTTTGTCCCAGGAGCGGGCTCCGTACTCCA
>NW_009926168.1:1415-4083 GCF_000696875.1 Nestor notabilis | reverse complement strand
AAAGAGAGGGCTGGGGGGCACAGGGGCCACATGGATGGGGCATGGAGGACACTGCTGGGCCCCAGCGCTGGTGGGAGAGATGGGAGGCAGGGACCGCTATGCCCGGCATGGATGCTCAGGGCACTCACTTTCACCCTCATTCTTACACCCTAAAGAGCCCGTTTGACTCACACATCCCACATGCACAGGGTGGGAACTCAGCCCCGTTTTCCTGAGCGCCAGCAGCACCTCCAAGCCCTGGCTCCTGCACCAGGGGCACTGCAGGTGAGGGACGTCCCGTGGTGTTTGCGGAGCACTCGCGGTGCCGGGACACACACAGACAAGGGCAGACGCGGCCCAGGCTGGGCACAGCTGAGAACTTCTCACACAGGCACTGCTCCCCGTGGGCTGTGCAGCAACTTGACCCTTCTGCAGCTCTGGAGGCATTGCCACCGCCTCCCATCCCTGCTGCACATGGGTTCAGCGCTGGCCAGCCCCAAGGTGCCATGGAAAGCCTGGACAGATGGGCCAGCTTCTCACATGCCTCTTGCCTTGTTTTCCACCCCATGGGCTCCCTCCCCATGGCCTGCTGCCCTTCCCGGCTCTGTGCTGCCTTTGGATGCTGCCTCCTGCCTGGTCCAGATGGAGATTAGTTCCTATCAGAGCAGGTGGATCCCATTTTCCACCCACTCCCACATGCAGGATGTGCAATTTATCTCCATTTCACATCGTTCCATTGCACAGTGCCTGGGCCAGGGTTTTCCAGGATGTGGGCTGTGCTGGGCTTAATTGTTACCCAGAGCAGGGGAATCCCATCCCCATTGCACAGCTGTATCTAGGCAAACTCCAGGCTGATAGGACTGGAGACATGACAATACAGGAATTCATCAGCTGCTTCCATATATTCTCTTCTGGCAATAGCCACTGCACAGGGCAGGGCTCCCTGATAAGTGTTTCCTGTCGTCCTGTGTTCCATGACGTGGGCCAGAAGAATGTCGCACAGGGTATTGGTCACCCTTGTTTGTCACTGGAGATGCTGACACTGAACCAGGAATCAGCATCTCCTCTGACCTTGCCAAAGGTTGTTCATCTCCAGTTCCAGCCACTGACCCGGCAGAAAGGCAAGGGAATTCCTCTGTGGTTCTATGTACTCGCAGGAGAAATGTGCAGCCAAGTGACAGCCCGCAGGTGCCACCCCAGAGCTCCAGGTGGATTCAACAACTTCTCTAGACTGTGTCCAGGCCTCTCAGGACATCCACTACTCAGCCTGAGGCCGTGGAGGGAGCCAGCCCATGGTGGCATGGGGCAGGGTGCATAGGAAAGCACATCTGGACCAGCTGGGGTGCTGCTGTGTGCTGAGACCATTGCAGACCCTTTGGCTTTGCTTCTCCACTGCAATTTCTTCCTGATGCCTCAGGCTGATCCTGCTGGGACCTGAGCTCTGGCCGGACAAGTGGGAGGTGCAGGACCTGCTTCTATGCCCAGGGACTCCTCAGCACCCACTGGCCAGGCTGCCTGTGTGATGCTGTCACTGTTGGCACCCCAGCTTGGCTGCGGGCCTCTGTGTGCCCAAGTCCACAGGACCCTCCTGCCTTTGCCCTTCTGCCTGCCCTTGGGGCTGCAGGAGAGGCTTAGGGATCACCTGCAGGCAAGGACACTGTCCCTGCATGTTTGCTTACCTGCTGTGACAAGCAGACCCAGAGCCGAGGTGAGGTGGACACGTGGCTGGAGATGCTGTTCCCCTGCCTGGAGCAGAGAGGACGTGGAGCAAGGACAGTCTGGGCCTGTTGGGCAACAGATATTGCCTGATAGTCCCAAATCTTGTGGGACGGGTTATATAAGAATGCAGGGCATGATGGCAGCATGTGGGTGCTGGAGGGATGTGCCACTGCATCCTGGAGGGGATGGCCACACTGGGAACCTGCCAGGGCAGGGTCCTGCTCCCACTGCTTCCACCAGTGATGCAGTTGGAGCAGGGCAGAGGGACGGGGTCTGTGTGCAGAGAGGGGCCCAAAGGGCTGCAGCTGAGGCAGGGCTGAAACGCTAGGCTGCAAAACCCGCAGGGAGGGAGTGCTCAGCAGAACAGGGTGTCCCAGCCTGAGACTGCCGAAAGCCTCCCATAAGAGCAGCCGTGCCCCAGAGAATGGCTTCAGGCCTCGATAGGGAAGGGGAAAGTCCCATATCCATATGTGGGATTTGCATTTCCCATATCCATATGTGAGATTTGTATTTCAAAACTGGCCTTGCAAATGCAGAGGTGGGAGCATGTCGTTGGGGCTGTTCTTGCAGGTTGGAGGAGGAATGGACTACAAAGCCAAGGTCCTTGCGGGTCTGCTGGCAGCCACTTGTGTCTTCAGCTTCATTGCCCTCATTCTGAGCATCGTGAACGTGAAGGATGTGATTCTGCCGCCCAGCACCAAGGTAGGGTCCTTGGGAGGAGCCGCCTGCTCTCACTTGGGTGCTGGATGCCCCTTTGTAGAGGATTTTCCCCGGGTTTCAGTCAGGCTTGAGCCCAGAAAACTGAGGGCTGGAGCAGCTCTGCTCTGGAGCCAGGCTGAGAGAGCTAGGCTGGGTCAGCCTGGACAAGAGAAGGCTCCTGAAGGGGAGACCTTAGAGCAGCTCCAGTGCCTAAAGGGGCTCCAGGAAACCTGGAGAGGGGCTTTGGACAAAGGCCTGTAGGGACAGGACA
>NW_009926168.1:0-1292 GCF_000696875.1 Nestor notabilis | reverse complement strand
CAGGTTGGACACAGGGGCTTGGAGCAACCTGCTCTAGTGGAAGGTGTCTCTGCCTGTGGCAGGGGTTGGAATTGGATGAGGTTTAAGGTCCCTTCCAACACAAACCATTCTGTTATTCTATGGGGACAAGCTCCCGCACAGGCTGGCCTGGGTCTGGCAGAGTTGGCTCACTGTGCCTGACTCTACAGCACATACAACTTTTTCACTGGAGCTCAAAGGGCTTGTGGTGGAACCTTGTTCCCGACACAGCAGTGACTGCAATGCCACAGGGCTCTCCCTGCTCTGGTGACACTCTTGTGGCCATCTGAGGTTCCCCTGTGCCAGGAGCTCTGCTGGCTCTGTTGGTGCCACCCCCTGACAGCCCGTGTCCCCTCTGCCCCCAGTACGGGCTGGTGTTTGACGCTGGCTCCATGCACACGGCTCTCTACATCTACCGGTGGCAGGAGAATGGCACCGGCATCGTGTCCCAGGTGGAGTCCTGCACCGCGGCCGGTGAGTGCTGGGACGAGCTGTCCCTCTCCCTGCCCCTGCTCCACGCGGTGACCCTTCACTGGTGCACTTGTCCCACAGCACCAAGCAGGGTTTGCTGGTTCATGCTGGGTAAAGTGAATGGTGAATACCCCAGAGGGCACTTATTTATTTATTGTGTATTTATAAATACCCAAAGGACATCTATTCCTATTGCAAAGGTGCTCTCAGACTGATCTCTCAGGAGGGAAGAATGAGGCTAGCAAGGAAGGTAGGGTCAGCTAAATGGTACATGGAGCTGGGCTGGGACTGGCAAAGGCCACCAGGGCAGGGCAGAGGTGCCGGGGCAGGGGCTGAGAGTGCTCCAAGCTCATCTTGACCTCACATCCACGCAGGTCAGTTACTGGTTAACTGCAGGGGTCTGGCAGAGGGCAAAGTGTAACAGAGATGGGCTGATGGCACTAATGGTGTGCAGAGCCGGGGGAAGGTAAATAGTGGTATTTCCACCCCAGAGCCTGTCCCTGCACTCTGAACGATTGCACTGGGTGCTCAGATCTGCTACCAGCTTCCAAAAGTAGGAACTCAAGCTGTGGAGAGGGCACCTCTGCATGTGTGTACGCCCCACACACCTCCCAGGAGGACAGAGGAGAGCCTGCCCCTTCCCCAGGGGAATAAGGAACTGCTCTGTTTGCTGCCTGCAGGAAGGCCGGGCTGTGTCAGGCAGTTCGACCTCTCTGCAGTAAACAAGGGCTCAGCATCACAAGGTGCAGTGTGGCCCTTCTGCAGTGTGCAGAGCAGGAGCTGTCTGTGGCTGTGGCACACGT
>NW_009926167.1:0-12536 GCF_000696875.1 Nestor notabilis | reverse complement strand
ATCCATCCATGGAGGTCTCCTGGCCTTCCTGAAACAGTTCCTTCTTGTTGGGACACAGCACTCCTGAGCCTGTAACAGGCGATCCTTGAATATTAACCAGCAGTCTTGGGCCCCCCTGCCCTCTAGGACTATATCCCATGGAACCTTACTAAGCAGGTTCCTGAAGAGGCCAAAGTCTGCTCTCTTGAAGTCCAGGGCAGTGAGCTTGCTGCATGCTCTTCTCGCTGTCCTGAGGATCTTGAACTAGACCATCTCATGATTGCTACAGCCATGGTTGCCCTGGAGCATCACATTTCCAACCAGTGAGCACGAGTTCAAGCATGGCACCTTTCCTTGTCGTCTCCTCTATTACTTGCATGAGGAAGTTGTCTTCCACACAATCAAGGAACCTCCTGGATTGCTTGTGCTGGGCCGTCCCATCCCTCCAGCAGATATCAGGGTGGTTGAAATCCCCCATGAGGACAAGGGCCTGTGAGTGTGAGGCTGCTCCTATCTGTCTAGAAGTTGTCTAGAAGTTGGAAGGGCAGGAAAGAATCACTGGGAATGCCTTGGCTATTGGCTGCCAAAGAAGGAGAACTAAAATAAAAGAACAAATCAATCATACATAGTTGGTTAGACTTAGGGAACTTCTAGAGGAAGAACAGGACATCTTAAAATTGTGTTTGAAACTGGCTACATAATTTATAAGTTTTAGGCTTCATGTTTGTACCAAATTTCACTGAATCATGTTGGTTTCATTTTAACATAAAATTTTATTGATTCCCAAGTGGCTCATGCCAAATTCAGGAGATCTGAATTCTATTTGCTGTTGGTCCTGAGCTATTAAATGTTCTATTGCTTTTGTCATTATGTAACCATCAATTCCATTAAGCTTTCTTCTATGCAATTGTATTTGATTAAAGTGAGCAAGTAATCCAGATAATTACTCAACAGAATGTCAGCAAGATGGTGTTTTCAAGTTTGCTCCCGAACAAAAAAATATGTTGGTATTCAGCTTTAGAACTTTGTTCTAACCTCAATGTACTGTATTACATAGAAGGCTACTTCTATGCTGGTAGCACCTATGCTGCTACATCTATGCTGGTAAAGAGAGATTGATTGCTGACCTCAAAGCCAAAAATGTTCAGACTGAATACTAGGTCTCTGTTCAGCAGATGAGTTTCGTTCACACTTCATAACAGTTAGCCCTAGTTCTTTTCTAGGTGCCAAAATGGCCATAATCATTACCTATCAGTATTTTTCCATTACGATTATTGAAAAAAATGTGAAGACTACTGTAACTCACTGCAATGTGAAACAAAGAATATGTGCTATGTATCCTGAGGGTAGGATGGCACATAAAAGCATCTAAGAGCGGAATGCCTGCTGAGTCAGTGTGAGAGGACAATTTAGGAGCAGCTATGGTGAAGGCTTACCCCTACTGTTGTAGGGAGCAGTGCCTGTGGTAAATGATTCCACAATGCATGTTGAGTTATTGTGTGGTGCAAAAAAGTTAACCTAAACCAGCCAAGGACTAACAGCGATGTGCATGATAAGGAGTCTAGTGACCAAACTTACTCCCCGGCCCATATATTATTAATAGTGTAGACATTTCTCTGTTTGTAAAAGTTTGCTAAGTATTACAGACTCACTACATGAGACTCACAGCCATAAACAATTCTAGCTTTACTTAATTAACTGTAAGGAACTAGAAATGTTCAAAAGTAAAATAAAAAATGGTGAGAGAGACCACCATAATTTTTAACAAACATGACTTACTCTACATAAAAAAAAAAATAAAAAAAAAGGTGAAAGAAGAATTTAGAATAATCTAATCCTGATGTGCTCAATTTAATCTAAATTGAAAACAAGCGTTCCTTTCTCAGAGGAAATTATTTACACAATTCTCTGCCCCTATATAGCTATATAGCTCAAACTGAAAAATCATAAAAATTAACAGAAAACATAAAATTTTGTGTTTTTTTCTTCCCAATCTCATTCAATGAGATTGATCAAAATTCAAAGCTACTGTTGTAGTCTTTGTTTTCTTTAACATACTCAAATAAATTTGGCTAAAACGTTACAACAGATGATGGGTTTCATTCATAACAGAAAGTCAATGCCACCAAGTCAGTGTATTACTGCTTCACTTTCTATCCCTCGAAAACATTATCTAGAATATAAATGCTGCTACCTACATGTCTTATTCAGTGCATGAGGAGAGTTTTGTGTTTCAGACTGGTCCAAATGATGTGCTAAACATTAGATGGATGAGAGGTAGCTGAGAAAAAAATGTTAAGCATGCAGGTGTGTTTGAAATCCTACCTCTCCTGAGAGGTTAGGTATTTAAACTATTTGGGACAATCTACCCTGAATCTTGTTATTATGATGAACACTTAAATCCATTTTTGCAGAAAAAGGAAGAGTTTTCTCCCCACTTCCAAAAAAATGCAATACATACCTCTATTCTTTTCATTCCCTAGTATCAATGTGATCATGAAGTGCAAGGCCTGCATGCAAGTATTGACTAATATATGCAAGTGTTTGTTTACATCTTTAAACGGCTTTGCACTTTAATTGCTAATTGCTGTCTGCATACCTTCTTGTGCCTCTAACACATAGCTGCAAATATTTGCCTATTGTTTTTGAACAGGATTAATTATTAACAGAAAATCACATTGCTACTTTGTACTCTTTATGACAGGCACTGCTGGTACACAGTCCACTTACTTGGTCTTACACTGTTTACAATTTCTTTCTCTAATGTCTCCAGGTCTAAATTAAGCTTTTACTTGAAAGTGAATGTATTTGGGCTCCTCCATCCTAGATTTATTTTTAATTGTACCACCTTGTCCTGGGTTCATCAATTAAAAATAAATCTAGGGCGAAGGAGCCCAAATAAATACATTCACTTTCAAGCAAAAACAATGCAGCCACTCGCCCACTTCTCCCTTTCTTCCCCTCACTTCTGGAAGGATGGGAAGGAGAATCAAGACTGTAAATCCCATGGGTTGAGATAAGAATAATCCAATAACTAAAGCATAATACAAAAGCACTCCTACTACTACTGCTAACAATGGTGATAAGAGAAATAACAAGGAGAGAGAAAATAAAACTAAAAAGGGAAGGGGAAAAAACCCCAGCAATATACACAAGTGATGCACAATACAATTGCTCACCACCCGCCAACCCATACCCAGCCCCACCCGAGTAGCGATCTGGGCCTTCGAGGTGAATCCCCCCAGTTTATATACTGGGCACAATGTGCTGTGGTATGGAATACCCCTTTAGGTAGTTTGGGTCAGGTGTCCTGTCTCTGCTTCCTCCCGGCTTCTCATGCCCCTCCTCATTGGCAGAACATGTGAGACTGAAAAGTCCTTGATCCAGGTAAACTTTACTTAGCAATAACACTGGTGTACTATCAGTGTTGTTCTCAAACTGAAACTGAAACAGAGCACTGCACCAGCTACTAAGAAGGAGAAAACTAACTGTTACAGCTTAACCCAGCACAGTACTGTTCCAGCTATTTTGGAACTGTATGAAATGACAGATAAGAGCCTGTTCAGATACATCACCAAAAAAATCCAAACTGCACCTGACTTCAGAGAGAAAATGGCCTCATATGGATCAGTTATGTTTCATATGCAAGGTAAGCCTATTTTATGTCCTGTTCCTTAATAGTCATGTTTACATAGGAGGTCTTCATGTTGGGTTAGAAAACTCAACAAATTATGGAGTATTCGTAAAAGTTTTTCTCTCTTCCTTAGCAATGAACTGTCAGCTTTTGATGACCACATTGATTAGCAGAAAAGGTATTCCTTAAGCTGTCTTTACTTATTCTATATGCTGAACTACATTCTTGCTGAATCTGAACATGGCAAAACACAATGAATTATATATAAATATAAATCTATTTTGTTTTACAAAAATATTTCAGCAGTTTACTATTTTTTGAACAAAATATAAACAACAGAAGGAAGATACTACTGATGCTCCTTTGATTTTGACCTTCTGTTCGTAAAAATCTATTATGAAGGTAAAAATCTCCAAGAATGATTCATTCATGTATTAGTACTGAAGTGAATAATTTGGAATTGCCCATATAATTAAGCCTTCTTATTATTTTGTCATTCATAAATAATGAAAATTTGCAATAATATTAACGATGATGAAAGTAACTGTTAATCAAAGCATAAGGAACTCATTAAGACAAGAGAGGTTCTTCCTAATTATTTGTCACTAATAATTCACACCAGATATCCTGTCACTTGAAGTATGAGTAGACACCTATTATTCCTCTGCCTAAGTACTACCATCACTGAGGAAGGAACAGAAAAACCCTGGTATTTTAAAACGCTGAAATGACACGTGTAGGCTTAATTGTAAATAACATACATATTAATTACATTTGCTAACACATTCACTGGTAAGACAGGAAAAATTTATAGTATTTGTTTTCTTATATTTCCACACTAGAATTTTATTTTTCTTTGATTTCTCAATGAAAACAATCTTGCATTCTAATCTTTGCAATCTAATGATTTCACTTCTTTTATCAATCCATACAGCTCTGTGGTGATTTCAGGTATCTGTTACAGAAGAGAAGATATCAACCATTCTTAATTTTTCTTTAAACAACAGAATATGTGACCTTAACTAACATAAATATTGCATATTACAGTAATAAAATAGTCTCCTTCTGTCTGCACAGTAATCTTATCACATGAGTCTTGCTGAATTGGAGACAGAATTTGGTGGTCCTTGCTGAAGTTTAGTGATCTGGGCCTTTGACAAGTTACCTATACCTAGATAAACAATGTCAAGGAAGAGCAAGAAATACACTTGTACTCTTTCTGACTATAGGTGGGATTATAAGCACACTGAATTGATGATAAATTCACATATATACAGAATTTTTTTTTGTTAAAATATGCTGCTTATACTTTTCTATTATTGAAATATTTAAATTTGATTTATAACATTAACATTCACATTGTGATAGAATTTTACTCATAAAAGAATGCCTTGTTCCAAGGTTTCTCAATCTCCTACTGATTGTGGTTGTTTAGTTTTTGTTTGGCAAATATAAGGCAATAAAAGAACCTGAATTCTAAAGAGTACTGAACATGTTTCTTCTGAAAAGAAGAAAGGTCTCTTGAATATAGATCAGATTCAACAGCGGATGATATTTACCTCAGCAGTGTATAACCACGGGGCTCATACTGGGGCCAATACTGTTTAATATCTTCATTAACAACCAAGATGCTGGGACAGAGTGCACCCTCAGCAATTTCTCACAATTTATACAAAACTGGGAGGAGTCGCAGATAGATAGTGGTGCTGCTGTTCAGGGGGATCTTGACAAGCTGGAGAAATGGGCTGAGAGGAATCTCATGAAGTTTAACAAAAGGAAAAGCAAAGTTCTGCAGCTCAGGTGAATAACCCAAGGCACTGGGATGCATTGAGTGTAAATTCTCTGTAGAGCAGCTCTGCAGAGAACTTTGGAGTCTCGAAGAATGGCAGCTGAACATGAGTCAGCAATCATTTCTCATAGGAAAGAAGGCCAAAAGTGTCCTGGGCTTTTAAGCAGGGTGTTACCAGCAGTTCAGGGGAGGCAATCCTTCTTTTTTACTCAGCACTGGTGAGATTGCTTCCAGACTATTGTAACCAGTTATGGACTCCTTCGTAGAAGAAATATATGGACTTCCTGAAGCAAGTCCAACAGAAAGCCACAAAGACGGGTAAGGGACTGAAACATCTTTCATATGGGGAGAGGTCGAAAGCTTGGACTGTTCAGCCTAGAGAAGGGAAGGCTCAGGGGAAGATCTTATCAATGTGTGTGAATACCTGATGGAAGCAGATGAAGATGCAGGAGTTAGACTCTTCTCAGCAGAAGATACACTCTAGCTGAGTCTACCTGAATGGTTAAATTGGACAAAGTAACTTCAAGATGTCCCTTTGAATCTAAATGACCACATGATTCTGTAATTCTTGAACCTTATGAGGTTGGCCCAGTCCTCTACTTTCTGAGGTCACTCTAAATTGACACTTTGCCACTTGTTGCATCAGCCACTCTACAAAGTTTAGTGCATTTAAAAATTTTACTGGTGTTGCACTCCATGTTATTATCCAGTTCACTGATAAAGATGATGAAAAAGATAGACCCCAGTGGATACTCTGTGTGTTATGAGCTGTCATGTCAACCTTACGCTACTGATGGCACATGGATATCCAAGAGTATTTTTGCATCAATTCATTCAGCCATTACAGATTTCTTCCACTTCTGTTTTATTTCCTGTTGTTTTGTATACATGGCAAAAGACACGGTGTATAGAGATCAAATGCCTTGGGCTATAAACAGTGCTTCCCTTATCAGAATCACAAAATACAGGAAAGTTAAAATATTATCAATGCTTAATAAAAAAAAAAGAAGCTTATGTACTTTCTGATGCCGAAAGTCTATATACTGATTCTTATGAAGCTTGTAGGATTGTTTGAGTATGATTTATCATACTTGCTTATAGAAAATGTAATTATTTCCATGGTATATAATAATCAATTTTAGAACCTTTGAATGGCATTTTTATTAGAGGAGAATCAGGCCACAAGGGGTCTCCGTTGCTCTACTTTTCTGTATTTTCTTGTACATTACTGCTATCTTACAAAACATGGCTTTCTTTGGAATTATTCAGGGTATTTTTAAAAAATCTATAATTCCAACTGAAGGGTAGGTTATTCTACTCTGAGGGAGAGAAATGTCATGTTATCATTTACTTTTTTTGTTCAAAATAAATAATTTTTCTTAAATTCATCTTGCCGTAAAATGATTACAAAAATGTAACCCTCTTAACCAATACATATTAAATCTAATATGTATGAAGACATTCATTTCACAAATATTTTTTAACCAGATGGATGATGTTAAGATTGGGATCTTTGCAAACATGTTTTTTTAGATGTATGGACATTTTCTGACTTGTTATGAAGAATTCTGGGTTTGGAAAACACTAACTGCTTTCATCAAAAGAAATAGAGTGGGTTAAATAAAGCATTTCATGATTAATTGAACAAGGCTGACTCCTCTTTTATTTTAGAGGAATAAAAGCATTGCTCTTGTCACGATGCAATTGCTTTGCCAGAAGAAAAAAGCCAGCCACTTCCTGTATTTCCTCTGATTGCCTGTATATGCACCGAAGATGATGACATCTTCACAAGAGGATCAGCTGAGGGTTTTTATTGCATGGATCTGTTTTAAACATGCAGTCCCTTTACCTCTTTGAACTCTGGTATGGAAAAAAAAATTGTTCTTCAATACCTTCTTCTGGTTCATATCTCCTGTGCAGGGCACAGGGCACAGGGCAGAACAGATCACTTATATTTAGTCATATTATTTTGTACCCTAATATCACCATGAAAAAGACAGAATAAATTTCCTACCTAAATGTTTCAACTTAATTTCTTCCTCGGGAGTAAGAAAATCCATCAACAAAAAATAACTTGTTTTCCATTTTACAGTCTTGAAGCATTAGTTGATTAATATTTTCACAGATAAATTCTGACATTTTCAGTGATGTTCAGGGAAAGCAAGGATGCACAGTTATAGAGGAGTACTTCTGAAACTTATGCAATCAAAACAATTGTATTCATTTTAGGTATATTAGGTAAGCAGAAAAAAAACCATTTTTTCAAAACGGAAAAAGATTATATAAACAAAAAATATTTGCAAGCCTCAGAACAAAAACAAGAGCGATTTTATCCCAGTTTTACTAAGATGTTAGAGAATTTATGAATTTGAGTTTGACAATGAACTCATAACATGTTTATAAAGTGTTGGCTCATCTTGAAAGATGAACTTGTCTTTGAGAGAAACCAACTTCAAATAACTTGCCTGTTGAGGTGCTGTTTGCTTTGACGCATCTATTTTTCCAAAGGCTCTTAGAAGTTTTAGGTCCCTCTGGGATCTTAAAGCTTGTGGTGAGCTGGATAAATTATTTTAAAGTGAGAAAAGAAATACAATCTAATAACACTAGTTACTAGTCAAAGCCATGTTTCAGCCAAGGAAAGCAAACTGTGCACAAACTGTGGCTCCTTTACAAAAATAAAGGTAGGCTATTATATCATCCATTCCTGCCCCAACCTCCTGCCTAAATTAGTTGACTTCTAATTTAGAACTTGAGAACTTTCTTTTTAAAAGTTCCAGATTATAAAAAGACAATTAATCTACACTGAAATGGTGTAGTTGGAACCATATTTACTCTGTTTTTAAAGCAGCCGATGACTTGTAACTCTAGTTTCTTTGGTTCAGGAAATACTATTTATGTCCTGTCAGAGAATGACTGTCAAAAAATAAGCAGCATTTAGCTGATTGCATTCATACACTTGAGCATGTCAAATGTCTGATGGTAAAAAGCAATAGCATAACAGATTCAGTTCAAGTACCTTGTAGAATTAAAGTAGGTAATGATAGGAGTTTTAACTGAGCCCACGGGACTTCCTTGCCACATGTCATCATAGATCATTAGATTCTTTAATGATACATAAAAATATCTTTAGCTTTCTGTAGACAACCATAAAGTGTTCCATAAATGATTTAGTAGAAATAAGATATGCATGCTGTAGAAGAAGGATAAAATTGAAGTATTTGAACCTTAACTTTTCCTGGGTACTTAGCACACAATTTGACACAGACATGACAGTGCAGGTAATTGTTCTGTGGTGATTTAACCTCAAGCGGACAACTAGGCACCACAGAGCTCACTCCTTCCTGGTGACATGGGGGAGGGAATCAGGGTGTAAAAGTGGGAAAACTCATGGGGTGAGATAAAGGGAGTTTAATAGGTAAAGCTAAAGCTGCTTGCACAAGCAAAGCACACAAGGAAGTCATTCACCACCTCCCATCAAGAGGCAGGTGTTCAAACATCATCACGAAAGCAGGGCTTCAATAATCAAATAGAGGTTACTTGGGAAGGAAATTGCCATAACTTTGAACATCTTCCCCTTCCTCTTCCTTCTGCCAGCTTTACATGCTGAGCATGACGCCATATGGTATGGAATATCCCCTTAGTCAGTTGGGGTCACTTGTCCCAGCTGTGTCCCTTCCCAACTTCTTGTGCTTCCCCAGCCTGCTCGCTGAGAGAGTGGTGTGAGGAGCAGAAAAGCCTTATTCTGTTGTAAGCAGTGCTCAGCAATAACTAAAACATCCCTGAATTATCAACACTGTTTCCAGCATAACTGCAAAGCATAGCCCCATTCTAGGTACTATGAAGAAAATTTAACTCTACCCCAGCCAGGATTAGCAGTAATTTAACAATTGCAGTGAGGATTGATTTTATGTATTCCATTACTGTGCTCTTGTCTCCACAATCTTAGCCTCAGGTAAAATAATACAGATTGGATTAATCCATCTGCATCCATCTGCCAGCTGAAGAAATTGCCTAGGTTAGAGGTGATGATAAGAATACATCAAACGTTTGTTTGCATTCTGTACCATTTGTTTGCAGTGTATGCACTTGGTGAGCTGAAAAAGCTCTTTCATTGCAGTCAAGCAGCCAAGCAGATCTGTGTTCTGATTTTCCTTCTAGATGGCCAATTCATAGTTCAAATGTCTTGGCTGCTTCTGTGCACAATCAGGCATGAGCTGTTCAAGCACCAATGGTTCATCAGAATGCCAGGTTTCTGGAATAAAAGCAACTTCCCACTCAAGTCTTTTTGCCTGAAGCTTACCCTCCTTCCCCATGGTACAGTTCATTTTTCATTATTTAGTTTCAGCTTTCTCTCTGATTACTCAGTACCAGGAGTCACTGTTGTACAGTTACTGAGAAGAACTACCAGTCTGGCAGCATCCGGACACCAGAGCAGCAGGGTACTTAACTGATCTGTTGACTTTCATTATTGTGGAGCTTAAATAAATTCTCATGAATTAAGAGAATATATCTAGGTACAATTTTTAAAAAAAATAATTTTAAAAATGCTTGTCACAGCTTGTGAATGATGTGCATGGGCATGATCAGAGGTGGTTTTAAGAACTGTCAGCCAGATTTAAAGGAATTGAGGTACCTATAGAGCAGACAAGCACTCACCAAGGTTTTTGGTATAGTCCTTGGGAGTTACAAGATTTATCTTGAACAACCCTAACAGTTATCTCTCTGTGACTGTAGGCATTTGTATTTTTTTGAAAACTGGCCCTCAATTCTTTGCTATTAGAGACCATTGTTTTTCCTGTATATCAATCTATTTTAAATCATTACAACCACACAAAAAACTTTTCAGAAATTTAACATATTCCTCTTTTGGAACCTGTGATTCCCCAAAATGTACTCTAGTAAAGCACATAATGCTAATAAAAACCACTAATTAACTGTTTCTAATTCTGTATTCCTAAGCAAAATATCCCTTGTTTATGGTAATGCAAATTAAGATGAACCCTCAGATAGGCTTTTTCAGCCAGTGAATGACAGAACTCAACTGATAACAGCTCTGTTTAAATCCAAGGGGTTATTTATGTGACACAAGGACCTCACCTTAACAAGTATTTCAGATCATAGTATCTTTTTATTCTTCTTGTGGACTCAGAATGATGTCAGAAGACATGTCTGCACAATGAAATATAGTAGAAAAATTTCTGAGTTAGTGAAGATGTGATATGTGTTAATGGCATTGTACAATAATATCTGGATCAACCCCTACCCAAAATCAATATATTTATCATTATTCATATTGAATATGAAATTGTACTGTATTCTTGCTTTCCCTCTAGATTAGACTTACAGACTTTAGCACACTGCTATTCCAATGTAGTTATAGTGTTTACAAGATTAAGCTGTCACATACATTAGGTATTTTGAAATAATTGCAAATGTCTTTGTACTCAGTTGTACAGATGTGCCTAAAGCATCTATAGACTGAATTTTAGTGCTATTTCTATATACTTTCATATAACGAAGAACATCATGGCTGAATAACTGCTATCTAATTAAACATTTTTTATTGAAAAATAATATTAGCACATCTAAAAAAGATCAAACTCCTATGCCAGATGGTGAAATCTATGTCATATAATTCTCTATTTAACTGTGGGTTATATTACAGCTTTGAATAACCTGGCATGCATGCGGCTGGCGGAAACACATCATCTAGAAACACGTAAGTAGACATTATTGGGAAGTGGTATGGGAGGAACTATTGAATGTTTCTAAAAACATAAAGGTTAAAGCTGTCAGTTATATGCAACAGGTTGACAGTGTAATTAGAATTCTTTAATGATGTCTTAGAGAAATTTTGTCAGTATATCAGAGAGTGAAGGAATAGTGATTGAATATGCAGATTTCGGAAAATCCTGTCTAAAGCCTAAGCTGTTGTACTGCAAACAAACTTCTATCTTCCTGCCAGGATTTAAAAAAGAAATATTTTGGAGAGCTGATCTGCAGTCATTGATGACATAGTCTGAAGTAATTACAGGGTATTACAAAATTGCAGAGTGAATCTGTGCCATTTGTGGATTTCAGATTCCATAGTTGCAGTAGATATCAAATAGAATGTTAGAGCAAAGTAAAGATGACAGACCCTACATTATATAAACTTCAAAATGCTGTTGACTTGTTGGGAACAAGTTGCCCAAAGAAGTCAGAAATGCTCCATCCCTGGCAGTGTTCAAGGTCAGGTTGGACAGAATCTTCAGTGACATGGTCTAGTGTATGGTGTCCCTGCCCATGGCAGGGGCTTGGAACTAGATGATCTTAAGGTTCTTTCCAACCCTAAATATTCTATGATTCTATGACTTCTTATCTGATTTTCTGGGCCCCATCCTCTGAAGCATTCAGGGGTGGATGGGAACTCAAACTTTTTTTAAAAAATCAAATAGTTGAAATTGTAAGAATTCTCCAGTTGTACATGATGTAATATGTTCTAGTAATTTATCAGTGTGGAAGGATAAAAACATAGTTTGTAATTCTTAGGAGAGATATAAAAAGAAAACACAACTTTCCAATGATTATAACATTTTATCTTCATATGAAATTTAGGAAATATTTCTACCTGTTTTTTGAAATGGAGATGGATCAATACTTTATATCAGATCCATGGTATGCCATATATGTACACATACTATGACTAGTCATTTATGCAGCAGACTGAAAAGATGTTGCATTTTAACACTATTTGAAATGTTCTTTGACAAGCTGTAGTCAAAATACATGACAGCACCATTTAGCACTATTATAGATAACTTTTAGTGGGTATATGAGTAAGTTATTAAGTTTGGAACAGTGTTATTTCTAGAAAGTTTCTTAGTTATCTGAAATCTTCCACATGAAAAACTAATTTAAGACAGTAGAAGAAAGAATTTTTACTGCTTGGTTCAAGTCAATTTTTTTTATTTTTTTTTCCTTAGGAACTGAATACTCATGTTGGCCTGAGTTCCCAGGAAGAATGGCTTCCCTACTCTATATGGTATTTGGTTCTCTTATTTCAGGAGTAAACATTTGAATATACGAAGGCAACCTTAGTATGAAACAGAAATTTTGGCATTGAAGGTCACATTTTAATATTAAAAAAAAATA
>NW_009926166.1:0-50742 GCF_000696875.1 Nestor notabilis | reverse complement strand
TATATATACATGCTTTTCCCCATACTAAACAGAAAGTTTATACCCTTATCATTTAGGGGTAGTACAGCCAACTGAAGAATGAACGTGTGCACCTGAGTCATCCTTTGGAGTAGCTGAGTCACTTCAAGGTTTCCATCTTACTTTTGCTTGTGGAAAGTTGATGATGTTCTTATCTTTATCACTGATTGTTACTTTTTTTTTTTCCACTTAATACAAGGGATATAGTGTTGGGAGTAAACTAAAAGAATTCACGTACTCTGGTCTGGGTTACTGAGGCAGGATTATGTATTACCAAAACCTTCCTGACAACCAGCTGTCTCATCTGCTCCAAACTGTCCCAGTGAAGGAGATTGTTGGGCAGTTTCCAAATTATTTATTTTCTGATAGTTACTCCTCTTTCTCTCAAGAAATGATGTCTGTGATAACTTAACTTTTTTTGTTGTAAAAGAGTATAGAGAGAATAGGATCGATAATGGAGGATGTATTTCTGATTGTTTAAAAAATAAGTAGCTCAAGACAAACAGTTTTATGTCTGCAAACAGATAGGTTTGCAGACATAAAAGGCACAGAAAATTGAAGCTTGCAAGTCCCATTGTAGCATACATGGCATAGTAGCAACTTAGCCACAGAAAACTGAACTGTTCAAAATGTCTTATACTTCCTTCTGATTTCTTTTTTTAATTTATTTTTTATTTTTTATTTTTTGGGGTTTTTTTCTCCCTTACCACAAGTCGAAGGAAGAGTTGGTCGCTATTCACTTCCATGGACTAACCCTGTTCCTTTAAGCTTTTAACTTTGATCATGGTTTCTAAAACTGTTATTAGTACCTTGTTTTCCACCAATGTTTGGTGATTTCCATCCCCACTCCCCTTAAAGGTGGTGTTGAAAAGGGTGGAGGCGTGGGGTGGGGTAAAAAAGAAAGTAACCATTCTTGAGAATGTTATTCATCTTTGTTTAAACAGCGGATTCTCTAAGTCTGCATTTTTACACTTGTCCATTTAATTTGATCCTGTTGGTTTCGGGCTTCTCTAAATGAATCAAGACTACCATGTTTTCCTCAAGTGTCTGAGTGTCCTCCAACTTAATGTCATAGCAAATAGTGATCTTGTTTTCTCATCTGGGATGCAAATATTAACCTAAGCAAAACTGAGCATAGCATCTCTCTGTGGGACTCTTAAAATATGTTCTGTTTTTATAGGGAATCATTATTATGAACTAAAGTTCACAACACTACTGCAACACTTGCTCTCTTCTGAGTGTACAAGTTCTCTTGGAAGAAAACAATCTCTTGGAAGAAGAGAACAAGCATCAATTTTTTTCTGAAGCCAAGTTGCTTTGAATCTGCAGCTTAGAATTTACTAATAAAGTCAGTTTTCCTATGCAGTTAATCAGGTTGATAAGCAATTATTTGTTCTTAATTCATTTGGGTTGTCTTTGGACCTTTCTACTCTACCAGTGTTTCTGGGTTGACCATTTCTGTTTGCTCAGAATCTCAGATGTGGCAGTGGTTGCAGTGGAGCATTCTGTATGAGGGCCAGATGCAGAACAATACTTTATATACAGTGTGAACTGTGCTTTTAGGAAACTGGCTTATAAAGAACATGATAATAGCTCTTTTCAATCAGAATCCTGTATGGTGCTGTTGACACAACCAAGTCAGTCAGTGAGGTTTTTAAATGCTTGGAATTGTTTTGAATTGTTAGTTTCAGCCAAACTCAGTTTTCTAGTTGAAAATACCTTCAGGATCCTACCCGAAGAGCTATATTTGGTAATGGCACAATTGTTAGCATTGCTATTTTCAGGTTTAAAATATGCTCACTCAAAGAAAATGGAAGCATTTTGCTGACAATATTTGCTAAGCATTTTTCCAGCAAGAACTGAAATTACCAAGTCCTGATGCTGTGAGTCATCAGTATGCCTTTTCAAATTATTTATTTATTTATTTATTTTAGAACAGACTTCTCAAATATACATCAAAATAAGTTAACCTTGAAGGAGACACGTTTACTTTGGGCTAAAACAGATGCTCAGCAAAGCTGAACTCATGATGCTGTTTTATAAAAGTTCTGCTATTGTTATTGATTCCTGTTGTTATGTAAGGGTCATACCTATGGACCAGTACTTTTATTAAGGTAGGCATTGAACAAATATATAACAAGAATATAATCTTAATAAATCCAGCTAAAGAAATGAAGGATATAGTTGGTGTTGTGGTTTTGTGTGTTTTGTTTTGGTTTGGGATTTTTTTGGTGAAGATGTCTAGAATTTCCAGGTGGCTCTGGCTTTTGCATGGGACCAGGACCTCCCAAAGGCATACCGGATAAACACTGCCATGTATGCCATGTGAAAATAAGGCAGTTGAAAAACTTTTAGTCAGCTGGTCATATTGTTGGTGATTTTGAAAGCAGAATATGACGACCTGCTTGAGTGAGTCTGCAGTAGGCCATGAAGATGATCAGAGAACTGGAGCACCTCCAACAGGCTGAAAGAGCTGGGGTTGATCAGCCTGGAGAAGAAAAGGCTCCGGGAAGACCTTAGAGCAGCTTCCAGTGGCTAAAGGGGCCAACAAGAAATCTGGGGAGGGACTTTTCATAAGGGCATATAGTGATAGACAATCTGGAATGGTTTTAGGGCATATAGTGATAGACAATCTGGAATGGTTTTAAATTGACAGAGGGGAGATACAGATTAGATATTAAGTAGTTCTTCACTGTGAAGGTGCTGTGACACTGGCACAGGTTGCCCAAAGAAGTTGTGGCTGCCCCATCCCTGGCAGTGTTCAAGGCCAGGTTGCATGGGGCTTCGAGCAACCTGGTCTAGTGGTAGGTGTCCCTGCCCATGGCAGAGGGGTTGGAACTGGATGATCCTTAAGGTCCCTTGAACCCAAATCATGCTATGATTCTATGATTAATGATCATAATGCATTCAGGTAAATTGGAAATTGGCTTCTTGCAGGAGCTATGCCCTGTTCTATGAACAAATAGATAAGATAGCAGGATAGTAGATAGGTGTAAAGATGCTTAGAAACACTTTTGAAAGAGGAGACAGATGGCCAAGAACTGGCATTTGAAAATGGAGCTAGATCTATACTTCTTACTTTGAAGATCTGAGATTGAGGTCGGAAGTCTGAGAGGTGGGAGGTAATGTGCTAAGAGACAAGCTCGCCAAAGTTAAAATATTTGGCTGTGAAATGACATCCTCCTACTGCATTCACCATTAGAAAATGTAGGAGAATCATTAAACAAACAAACAAAAAAATCACTGGGAAATAAGGCATAATTATCAGAATTGCCATGAAAACAAACTGTTACTCAAATTATGCTCTGTCAAAATGTGTGCAGTGCCTGACCCTTAATGGTCCCATCATCCTAAGCCTCAGTGCCTGTCACCAAGGACAAGTACTTTTTGGTGCTCCTCTCTTTGTTGTATAAGACCAGTAACATGTCGGTAAGATGGCTTCTCCTTATGTACCGTTTTCCTGCTGCAGTCCCTATAAAACAGCCTTGCTAAGTATGTTCCCCGAGTTTGCTGTTTCCATACTTTGTTTTACCTTATTCAACGCAGTGAAATCAAGTTTTAGCGTTCCTGAAGTATTACAGTTGCTCCTCTAATAGTATGCAGACCTGAGTAGTCCAATATGTTGTTTTTTACAGACATATATGTATGGATATATGTGTGTGTGTATATAAAACCTTTATAAACTGAAAATCTGGAGGCAATTTTCCTTTTGCAACCTGTGTAGACAGACTTACTCAGCTGCCACAGACACCAGTGCTCTTGAAGGTGAATGTGCACATGTTCTGTTCCATAGGAACAGCGCGAAAGGTTTCCTACATGAGTTCTTGGAAAGGCAGTGGAGCTCCCCTGCTAGGACAGTTAGTAGTCAGGAAAGGAAAGAGTTTACAGGTTAAGAGCATAAAATTAGTTTTCCACCATCTGACCTTTCTCACACACCAGCACAGAGAAGCTTTTCTGTAGCATCAAAAGCTGTTATTGTTTGTCAGGATAACTATGCTAATAAATCCTCTTGTACAAATGTATCTATTATGTTATTAAAAAAAAATGTGTGCTACTACAAGTGGTTTTATTAGTGTAACTGCATTTCAATGAGGCCTTTTTCAATCATCACTGTCTGTTTAAAAAAAAAAAAAAAAAACATTTCTAACATATTCCACTACTCTTTCAGTATTGCCTAGGTCCTCCCTTAAGGTGCACTGTAATAGCAAGTGACAACAGAAGTTCTATGCTGTGGCATTAACAGGAAGAAAAATTCAGCTCTCAGCACCAGGGTGTTCATTACAAAGACTTTCAAAAGTGTATCATCCAGTGTTTTGTTTGGCTTTTTTAATTTTTTTATTTTTTCTATAATCTTTAGGTTATTTTATTTTCCTCTTGCTTCAGTAACTTTTATTCTACAAATACTAAAGTTGAAATCAAGGAAGAATGATCTGATAAGCTTCAATGCTCTGTTTAGGATCTTGTTTGGAGTTACTAGTTCTTTACTTATGGGTATTATCCCTGGTTTGCATGGAATAAGAGATTGAATGGTCAGAGTTTCCTGTAGTACAAAGCAAACTGGGTTTGCATAAATGCAAACACTTATCTGGTCAGATCCTTGATGTTCAGCATGAATGAAGGCAGAACTAGGCTGTCCTTGAAGAAATCACTGCTGCGTGTCACATTAAGGTCTTAGTTTCATCTGGTTTAGCAAATTGTAAGGCTTGTGTCGAGGGATATTTTGTGTGGATGTTGTATATTTGTGTATGGATTAATCTTTAGAGTATTTCTTAGAAAAAGCCAAGAAGAAACAAAATTAGTGATGTGTTTTTTGAAAGACAAGCCAAGCTTGTATTGAGAAAAAAAAAAAAATCAATCTGAGTATTTGCAGATATGTATATTTATATGGCATATATTCTGACTGCAATTCATTGTTTCGTCATACTACCTTGACTATCTTATGTATGAAGATAGGCACTTAGCTCACAAGTGGATATTTTTGTTTGTGGTATTTCTACATATTTCTTTGAAAAGAAGACATTAATATCAGTGGTTTCTAGACACTGTTGTCTTCAGAAAAAATGTAGATGTAAATCATACTAAAATAGGTGTTCTGTGTTACAGTATATTACTCACCTAAACTGTGCCTGGCTATCCTTTCTGCTGTGAATGATAACATACTGGAATTTCATGCTAGTAGCTATTAGGAGTAAGAAGTAACTTTCATTACCAGGTTTTCTTCATTTATGTTTGTATGTTTGTTTTTATTTTAAACAAACACCTCTCTAATCCCCTGTTTTTCTTTATGAGAAATAGAACTGTATGTAATTTGTAACGTAAATATATTTGCTTTTGTTTGACTAACTCTACAGTCACTGTATTCACTTTTGCTTTACACTGTTAAGAAGTTTACCATAATGAGCAACTCAGAACAGTTTACTTTCTGAAAAACAAGTGACTGCTGGTAATGCTCAAGTGTGGTTTGCAACATTCCAAACCCAGAAATACTGAAATACACTATTTTTTTCAAACCTGAGCTTCAAAATAATAGATTATGAGTATAAAACTGAGAAATACTGACTTGAAATACGTATGAAATAGATTTCTGATGAAGAGGGAATTTGAGAAGTACTTCTTTAAGAATTCTGGTGAGATACACAAACCACCTTCTGTAAGCTCTCTGAACATAACTAGCATGCTGCTTAGTTTATTCAAAAAGGACTGTAAATTCTGGAAGTTTTAACTTGATATGTTTGCAGGTAACATGATTGATGTGTAACTCTAGAATGAAAGGAGTATTTAGAGTCTTGGCTATCAGTTCCCCAGTTCTTATTCCTTAAACAAAGACAGGTCAGATACTAGTCTTACCCTCTGTAAGTGTAACAGTTTCTGACTTCATCCTGTGAATATAGACACATGCAAACTTAGAAAATACTCTGACACTCAAAACACCTATCGATCACTAAATCAGAAAAAAACATAATAGTGGAGGGGGGCTAGCCTATCTGTCATAAGACTTTTTTTTTTCCATAACTTCTCAGAGGTATATCATATTATAAATGCATTAGAAATGTTTTGCTCTGAGGATATGTAGCATTCCTATAAAGGTTAAATCAATAAAAATGATTTGGCCACATTCCTAAGCATGGCTAGAACAGGTAGCCCGTTGTTTAAGGTACCCTTGAATTTCTGGATCAGATTATTATAGTGCAGCAAAAAGGCTTACTAAAGGCTTCTTACTGTCTGCAGACGTTCTGTATTTCTATGTGAAGATATCGTCAGCCTAAAAAAACCTTCAGATTTTCTGGGCTACAGAAAAAAAAGAGTATTTTTATGTATATAGGTCTCAAATGTTGTGCTGTGTGTGCTGTAAGTTTTAAAGGAAGTTTTGCACCAAGAAGGGGTGAAGACACATCAGTAATTGATAACAAGCAGGTATGTAAAGAAGAAAAAAAGAGCCATCTTTTAAATCACTGTTGAGACTAGTAGTGTTGCCCGTCTTAGTATCTTTGTTAGTTTGTTTAGATTATTTTTATTTTATGCATATCTGGTCAAGTGAAATAGCCATTGTACTATGTATATTTGCTGTATTGAGCTAGTTTAGTAAGCAGATAAGATTATTAAATGTGATGGTAGAAGACTTAAAACAATTGTTAGTTCAAATCCTTATAATTTTATACAAAGCTGATAAAACTTAGTGGCCATTAAGTAGTGTTTATTCAATACATCTGGTTGATTCAGTAGACAGTGTTGGAGTTCGACAGTAGACTATTTTTATAAATATAGTACTTTTTAAAGTCTTTCATGAATGTTGAGGTACTTACGTATATTATTGTTACAGGGCATATTTTTGTCTTACATTGCTTGCATGTGCTGTGCATCTACGCTCCTGACACTTTTATACAGGTTTTATGGAGCACAAGCTTACTATAAGAACATGTCACTAAGATTAGAGTTCCAATTGTGTGGGTATTTTAGATTTATTTCACTCAGCCTCACTGTGCCCTTTAAGAATGCTGCAACTGAAAATCAGTGCCTTTTTATCTTTGTTTATTTTTTATTTTAAAATCTTGAGAAATAAGTTAGATTATTTTAAAGATATCTCCTAAAATGTAAAAGGATGAAGAGTAATTCTGATGATAAAGTAAAAAGCACACACTGCTGCTAACTAGGACTATATGTTTCAAGATGTTTTTCAGTTGTGAAAATTTGATCAGTGAATTAACCACACATCCGGCTACATACATCTTTGATCAGAATTGGAACATTCCAACTTGTGTGTGTGTATATGTAAGCTGGCTCCATTGAGTAGGTTTTACACATGTGCACTACACATGTGCCTTGAAATTAGTTTGTAAATTAATATTAGAATTTAAAGTAATACAGTTATACTCTTTTAAGCCTTTTGTACCTAATGAGTATTAGAAATACTTATTTTTCTATCTGGACAAGATCAAGCCTTCCTTTATTTTAAGATACAGTAATATGCATTTAAGTGGCTCAGCTCTAATTAAGATTTTTGCTTTTGTTTTTAAAGGCAATATTAAAATGTTACTTTAATGAGCTTAGAACCCCAAATTATTACAAGGTCATGACTGAATTAATTGCTACACAGAATTAACAGTATGATTTTAGGTCCTCTTTTCTTAAATACTGTAAAATTACAATTTGTTCTGATGTTTGCGTATGCAATACACAGCGTTGTGTTAGAATGAAACTTTTTTTGCTAGAGTATGAAAACAATTTGTGCTGATATTTCTTCCCACTTGATGCTAAATTGATTTTTTTATTTTGATACCTACATGGTGTTATTTTATTATCCACAAATGATTGGATTTTTTCTGAATCCTAGTGTCTTTAATAAAATGTTGGTATAAAGAGTGTGCTCTCTGAATTTGTTTTAGTGTTTCTGTTTATGCCTTCTAATCAGAAAGAGGGAAATAAAAATATACTGAATGGCAAGAAAAATATAGCACCTAGTTTTGAATGTACAGAGTTGGATGTAAGAGGGGTGGGAAGGAAGCAAAGTGAATGCCCTTTATGCAGAAAATCCTTTTGGGAAAAGAGAACATTTTTACTGGTGTATATTAAGGTACACCGCCTAAGTAAATAGTTGCTGCTTTCTGGTCCTGTCAGCTTTAAATAAACCATTCATTGTTATGGCTTGGTTATTCCACAAATAACCAAACACAGCCGACTTAAACTTTGATACCACTGATTGGAAAAACGCAGATGATGAACTCTTTTAATGGGAATTTATACTGGTGGTCTTGACTTAGAGGAAACAAGTTTTGCAGATTGTGTTAGGAAGTAAATACACTGCAGACTTCAAGTACTCTATTACAAAGCTGCTCCTGTGCTGGAGTATTATACAATAGCTACTAGCATTAACTCATCAAATGCTTGTTAATAGAGTCACTAAGCTGGGCCATATGTGTTCCTTCAATGTTAAAAAGCAAATGTGACTTTTTTTTTTCCTTCCCCCCCCCAAGTTTTCTGTTTAAAGGTGGCGGATTCTCAGCTGTATAGATGATGCATTTGAATGAAAGCAGTTACTTGAGGAATTTATACAAAAAACAGCAGAGGCAGTTTTCTATACTATAGTTTACTATAGCAGTTCAGTATAATTTGTTATATACTAATATCTAAAAGGCAAAAAATACCAAATTCTGACACAGTCTTCAGAGATAGATTTTTTTGTTTGTTTGTTTGTTGGGCATGGCTTAAAATGTCTTTTAAGTTCTGTTGAATCCTAACTACTTAATCTTTGTAAAATTACTCTTGCTGATTCTACATGAAGGTTAGTATTTATCGTAAATTGTTGATGTGTTATAGTATTAATATAAAAATAATGTTGTGAAGAAATGTCAGTTCCTATCAGGACAACTCTGCATTTCACATCAGAATTCTTTCAACACAAATATGGTGTGCGTTGTGTGGTGTTTTTTGATTTTTGTTTTTTTTTCATTCTTTTGATCACTGTCAGAAGAACTGTATTGCACTGTGCCAAAACCAGTAGCCAACCTACAAATAAGACTCCTTTGGCTAAAATGTGTGGCTTCGCTTTGAAAGTTGAAGTGAGTTAAGATTGGCCAGTCTTATGTCCCCAAAAGCAGTTTCTCTCTTCATGAGACTATGAGAAGAAGCAAGATACCGAGACACTTACTCCCAAACATCCATTTCCTCAGAAATAACAAGTATTCTAAAATGAGTGCTTCTGCCATGTAATACTTCACTACTAGCACTAGCAATTTATGTAGGGCAGCATAATAGCAGTGATGCACATTCTTCTTTACAAGTATTAAGATGAGACCCTTACTGCAAGTTCCTACATTGCATATTAGCAGAGTAAGTACAGATACATGAAGAATTATCAGCATTCTTCGGGTGTTTGCACTCGCAAATCTGAATGTGATAGCTGTCTTTTACAACTTCATTGTCAGGGTAGAAAATATCGTACCAATAGACAAGTTTTCTAAATTTACACTTTATTTTTATTTTTTTTTATGTGAAGAATTTCAAAATTCTGAAAGTATGGATTGGAGGAATTAGAGGTTTGAACTGTATACACATGCATGTTTGCATATACACAGCTCATTAACATTTCTTAAAAGAAAGAATACCCTGTTCTGATACCACACATGGATATATTAAAATATCACACTTTTTTAACTCTGTCTTTTCTGTTTTCTGTTTAAGTGAATTACAGATATTTTGGGGGATTAACACTATCTGGAAGTAAATGTATTTAGACATAATTATTTGTCTGTTTTTTTTTTTTCTTCAAAACAAAACTACCAAAACCAAAAAACAACCCACCAGACAATCACCCCTTCTTTTGCCTATTGTATAGGGTCATATATATTAAATGAGTTTGATGAAGAAATTAAATTCAACAAGTAAAAATTACTAGTAATGTCACCCTGCTACAGTTTGTTATATCAAACCCACTTTCAGAACAACTGCACCCAGTATACAGTCGTTGGTATATACATGTGTTTACATGTATAGACTCAAAGACAACTTATTAGTGTTATAGTTAATTTTCTTTGTGATCAAGGCTGGGTCATTTTCCTCTGAACAATAAGATATTATGTAACTGGCAGTGGCTCTGTCTTAGTAAACCACAGAGTGGATTTAGATGTAAGATATCTGACCATGAGGGATAAGTAAACAATGGTTTGGCACACTTACGGTTCAAATAAATTCTGGGGAAAATAAATGTATGTAAGGTCATCAGCTTTTAACTTTCTTTATTCAAGAAAATGAATGATAATACATTTAAAGCCATTATGAAATGCTAGTGATTCTGATGAAATGTAATATGTGAAGTAAGCCAGTGTCTATCAGAAATATAGTAACCATATTTGAATGAATTCCTGCCAAAATATTTTTGCCACAGGGTTTTTAGCTATAACATATTAAAACTTAAAACTATTGTTAATTCCAGAACTGGCTAGCCCTAATGAATATGGCATTTTTAAGAGACAGACAGCAGAAGAAAGTGGGTTTAGCCTCTGCTTTAAAAATAAAGGTAGTTTTATTAGAGATGAAAAAATATTCTTGAAGAAAATTAAGAACACAGTAAATATGACACCAAAGTATCTTACTTTCTAAAGCATGCTGTGTATTTAAAGCAAAATCTAGCCTTTTTCCCTTTAATCTTTTGATATGCTAAAACTATTCTTTATAAATAAAAATGTTTAATAAGGAGTATGTTGTGCAGAATAGTTTAATTGCTCTGGTATTAAAAGGACTTCAGCAGTTAAAGTAAGTCAGTAGAAAACCTGTAGGTTTTTCCCTCCTGGGGCAAGTTCATATATGAAATAGGAAACTTATAGCTACATGAGGAAAGCTAGAACAGTACGTAGTATGGAAACAAGCAGAATAAAAAATATATACAGGAAACAGATGCATGAATAATGGATTGTTTTATTGGAAGTGTTAAAGTATTTTATGATACAGTAACCAGAGTTTATTTTGTCTTTGTGCTCATCTTTAAAATACTCTCCTTAGGGTGTGCTTTTAAGTATGTTAAGTGGCAGGTCTTATATTTATTTGTAGAAGAGAGCATGTTTATGTAAGGAAACGTGCTCTTAGATTTAAGCTTTATTAACTTAAAAACAAAAACACCTGAGAGCAGAAGATAGACCTACTCAGTCTGTTCTCCGTAAGACTTTAGAAGGCAGTTTGGAATAAATGTATACAATAGAAATTAAAGCTATTGTATACAGTGTGAGCAAAAGTTAATTTTGTCAATAACAGTAGTTTCTTGTGGGGGTTCTGTGGTGGAGGAGGTAGATGCTTTCTGCATTTTGTGGGTGACTGCTGTCTCCGGATGAAAATCTGTGGTTAATTCTTAAGTCTGGCAAAATTTGCAAGGAAAATGTCTTTGAAATAGTGCATGGTTTACTAATTTATTTCTGAGTACACTTATCAGAATAAATGTATTTATTCCATTTAGACAAATTAACTTTATATTTAATGTAAAAGTTGAATATTTTAATGTTGCAGTTTCTTAACTGGTTTTATGAAACTTGGATTCTCTCAGTGCCGAAGTTAAAACCTTAAAACGCTTCAGGTTTTACCATCTTAAGCTCACTATTTGTCTTGAGGCTGCCTTAATTAAAATATTATATACTCTAGGGCATACTAAACATGGCAATTTATTGTAATTCTTATTAATGGAGTGTATTTAATGAGTTTTCAGAACCAACTCCATCACCTACAACACACAATGTTGATTTTTATTAGGTACGTAGAGTAAAACACACACGGTCTAATTTTCAAGAGGTACTCGGCTCTGACAGCTGCCGTTGGCTCCTATAGTAGCTGAGCAGAAGAAATTTGGGTGCTCAGCACCTTTGCAGCCTGGCAAGCTCGGGATAATTCCTCCCTTCCCTCTCTAATTTCCACTAGAGTATTCTGGACTTCTGCAGAAAAGGATGACAGATTTTGCTTGTGTTTTCAGCTTCTGTTGTTAAGAGTTTTAGAAAATACTTCTTTGTAGTTGTTTAATAATGCTACCTATTGGTGGGTGTGTGCCACAAGTTGTGATGTCCTTAAACACAGATATTACCACCTAGTTTCTATTTGCTCCTTTAAACTGTCTGCACTGCATAGTTAGCACCTCTTGCAAGATTTACTTACTGCTTGATTTTTCCCTTTATACTTAAATGGAATATGGTATTAGATATTCATTATTTACGTAAGACTGCTCTGAGCTTCTTGTTATTCATAAAAAGTACAACTTGGTTCTGAAAAGCAATTGGGGAAAAATAAAGGTGTAAGGTGCAATTTTAAGATTAATATTAGCCTGACCATGACCAAGAAATCGTACTGCTTGAGAGGAATTTCAGTATTATTGTTATGCTCTTAATGTGGGGTGGCAGAGCCTTTAAATATTTCTGGTAGAGTAGTTAATACAGCATGGAAGTTTGATATTTGTACAGTTTGTAAAGGAATTTGAGGTGTTACCCTATTTTGACTTCAGTTTTCAAGTATGCACTGGTGCATCATTAATCATAGGAAATGCAAAAATAAATAATATAGTCCCTTTGGATTTTTCATGTGAATACTTACCTTTTCCTTTTTTTGTATATACAGTTGAGGTATTTAGGTAACCCCTAACCTTTTGCTTCAACAAGGAGGTACAGTATAAAAATATTACCACAGTCTTCATATGAGCAGTTCTCTCTAAGAAAACCTCTAGATGAATATTTATTGAAAAAAAGCAAAGTTGCAATACAGAATGACTTAGCTTGGCCTGAATATTATATTTTAGACCACCAGTGAATAAAATTAAAAGCACATGGATTTCAAATAACTAGAAAAGGTTGTAATTGATTAGCACTGCATGCAAGTATTGAAGTGGAGTAAGTTTTGATTTGTGAATGGTTCTATTCAATAGAGATTAATCCTGTAGGTTTGATAAAATCTTAGTACCCCTAATGAGTGTTAGGGTGTTGTTTTTTTTCTTCTCCCTTCCCAGTTTATTTAACCATCGGATATTTCAGTGTTCTAACAAACTGGAACATTTCAATTTTAGTGAATTTTACATCAGCATAGTTGATTTAAACAATATTGGCTATTAATAGTTCATTTGAGACAGATAATTAAACGGATCAGTGCTTTTTGCTGCCTAAGAAGCCTGTAAGTGGTGTAGTGCAATTCTGCATGGTTTAGGGTTTTCACACACTGAAAGACTTAGGGAGAAGCTTGCAGCTTTCTCAATGCACATGAGAATAGTCATTCTTGCACAGTTTTCAGTACTATTTTTTTTTAAAGTCCCAGTATTTTGAATTCTATTTTGTACAAAGGGTAGTGATTTCTGAGGTTTTGCTTAACAGCCACAATAATATGAATATGTTAGAGCGGTAACATACAGAACATTCTGCTTTACATATGTAGATAATCAAGAAGCATCTGTCCCTCTCTTATCAATATCTTAATTAAAATAAAATCCCCTAAGATTCCTTACCAAATAATAAAGGAGCAGAATTGAAATCTACAAAAGGTTTGGGTTTTTTTTGAAGAATAAGGAGATAGTGAAGAGTATTTTAATAAAAGCCAAGTAAATATTTTGTTGTTAACTTGAAGACTTTCATTTATATTTAGCATATCTGTCTATTGGGATCAGCTTCCAGAAGTTATTTGTGAAATTATTGATTAAATTATCAGCCGAATTTCAATCTGATTTACTTTCTTCAGTGAGATCCCCCGATGAAGATACACAGAACATATTTGAAAATATGGAGGTTTTTTTAATTGGAAATGCTGTGGGAGGCATTTCGTAAGTATTTCATTCTCTGATGTACTTTGTGTAAACAATGTTTACCAAATTTTCTAATATATATATTGTTTGGGTTTTTTGTGTAGTGTTTATTTTGAGCTTTTTTTTCCTTTCCTTCAAACAATATGGATGTGAATGTAATATCTTTTGCTGGTTGAAATGAATGCACTTACATTTAGAAGCTTAAGATGGTTTACAGAGGCATGATGCAGTCAAAACCTGTGTATAATTAGCATAAGGTAGAAATACTCTGGATATGAAATGTAGCATCTACTTAATTCAAATGTACTTAATTGTAGAGGAATATATATGTTCACATTAATTAGGAAGGGATCCTTCCTCTTCATGACTCTTGTTTTGTCTTTCATATTAGGTCAAAAACAGATAGACAAAACCAAGTGAAATGAGAATTTTCAGAAATGTGGTTAATGGCACAGATTAGCAACCATGTGAGTTAGTCATTTTAGCATTGTTTTCCTTCCCTATTATTACTTGTTATTATGTTTCATAAGTTAATTCTTGAAGAGAAACATAATTAAATTCAACAGTCCTGAATGGAATAATGCAGAGATGGGAGTAGAAGGAGATAGAGGCAGTACAGAAAGGATGAACAGATTGTGCGTTCTGACATACCATTGGTAGGAAATGGCAAATTTACAAGTAACTTGTGTCTTCTGGCTTTTGTTCTTTTAAAAATATATTCTGTCTCATTTTTATGAAGGTTGGGGTTTTTTAGCTTTGGTTTTAGCTAAAGATATATTGCTTACATATTGATAGAGCTGATGAGAGTTTATAGTCCTTCGCACCCATTCTTGTGTCCAAAGTGAAATTTCTGTGCCCAACCCTATTTAGTGAAGTTTTGGGAAAAGTATTATTCACATTACAGAACTTCTCCTTTGCTTTAAGAATGATCAAAAGTAGATGAATTAAGCAGTCAGCACTCCATGTTTTGATAGTTTTAGCCAACTAAATTTCTTCTAATCTCTTTTGGAAGTAAAAGCAAAAGAAAGTCCCTATACATGTAAACTGTATTTCCTGTTGTAAACACTGGGATAATGTGGTCTGGCTACGCTTCTGCTGTGCTTCATTAAGACAGCAGTTTCGGTAGAAAAGCTACTTACCAGTTTTGTGTTAGTATTTCAGCTCAGTGTTCGGTGTGTTATAGCTACATGACGAGCCACACATTATGTTATCTCTTCTGCTCTCTATAGATCCTAAATTAAATTGGTCTCTCTCCTGGAAGAAGCTATTCTGTATTTCTTTTCCTACACACGGTCTTACAGTTTATTTATGGGCTTAACTGGGAACCAGTCAAAATGTATGAAGTAGGAGGGGTAAAAGGAATTCCAGTCATCATTTCATTACAATACAAGCTTAATAGGGATGTATATACTGAAAATGTTTCTAGCATTGTTTTTTGTAGAAGGGGGGTAGGAGAAGAAAAGAAATAGGTTTAGCTACGATCCCAAAATGGTTTCAACATGACGGACACCATTAAGAAAATCTTGTAAGTTTTCAGAATTTTATTTTTTCTTATCTTTCAGAATTTTCAGTTAGTTTTGCTGGTCTGTCTATGTAAAAGATGCTTTGAAAAAAATCTGAATATACTTCTTACTGCTCAGGGTAAGGACGACCAGAATACAGCATTTTCCAACACGCTTTAAAATAAAACTTGCTTTTACTTGCAGATAAATTACTCAGTCATATTCAGTTTTATTTAATGTTCTGTGAGGTGCTCCATAGTGATTTTTAAGACTGTATTTGAGTGGAAGAAGCTTTTCAAAGTAAGCAGTGATAGGGGTGCAACTTCATAACATATTTATGATTTTTATGGGCATGCATGTATGCAGTGCCTATAAATAATTGCCTTAGAATACATACATGATTTCTTAAAGGAATCTGCATTTACCTTTCAGAATATTGAAGTAAATATTTGGCAGCGCTTTTCTACAGAGTTTTTAAAATCCCACTTTCAATTAAAGCTTAAACTCATCAGCATGTTAAATCATGTATTTTTGATTTCATAGCTTAATATTTTTATGCATGAATGTTTTGCCTTGTTCATAATAAGTGTAATGAGAAGAATTTGCTTTTACAAATGAATATATTATCAAACAGGCTTTGCTGTGCAAAGAGAGCAACAAAAGACTAGAGAGCTGCAGATGTACACTGATAACTTCAGCTGGTATATATGCTTAAAAATAAGATGTCTAGAACAAAGATAGTGCAGTTACGGGTAGGACAGGCTGCTATATGCTACACGCTACTCATTTTCATCAGATTTAAAGAATAGGCAGTCTTAAGTCTTACAATTTTAGTCTCTTGCAGTATCTTTTATCAGCCAGTCATGGTGGGTACATCTAAAAGTGTTAGACTTTACACCAGAGTTCTGAATAAGATAGTCTGTGCTGTTGTTGGTAAATTCACAAAGTGCTTGATCTTTTTCCCTAAGATAATAGTAAGTATTAGACTAGATCCCATCAGACTCTGCTGAATTTGTATAGCTACACCTTGACCCAGGTGACAGCTGAGCACACCTGCTGTCAAACACTAAGGACTTCATTTTACTCAGCTTGTCAGCTAACAAATTTGTTCATAAATCTGCAGAAGTTTACGGTGACTTCTCCTTCCTACCCCCAGCCCCCCCAACCAGGTATGCTATTTTAACACCTTCGCATCCCATTCAGCAGGTTTCAGCTTAGATAACTATAATCAGCATTATGAAAAGTAAAAAAACCTCCCGACAATGGAAAAAAGAAGCTCAAATATTGCAGTACTTACCCCAAAAGAAGTTTTGCTGACATGGTGTCACTGAACTGAACAGGCTGTTTGATGCCATAGTCCCTCTCGGTTTACTCAGAGCTTTCACCTTCTGGTGTAAATACTTCTTGGATCCTCAAACTGAAAACACAAACCATAGCCAAACCTTGTTTTAGTTTTACAGTGTTCCTGGGTTGCATAGACTCTATAGTTGTTTTTTTCCCTGTCAAAAAATTATGTAGCACTGGTAACATGTGAAAAGCAAGGAAACAAAACAAAAAAAAAAGGAGAATGAGCAAATATTTGAAGGACCTACTATTACTGCATAGACTGTGGTTAGAGAGCACTTACTGACTCTGTTGGTCTCAGTGGCTGGTAGTGACCTGCGGAGATTAACCATTTAAAAACCAGAGACTTCTTTGCTGTCCTCCTGGAGAAAGTTTGCACCGCACTTGTGGTTCTGTGGTTGTTTGTGAGGCGAATGAAGCATTCACACAATCCAAAAAAGCAAAAGCTTTAAAACTCCTTTTTTTTTTTGCAAGCACTGTTACTGGAGCGAGCGAGTCATGTGGCTGTGACATCAGGACTCCAAGTAGGACTGCCTACACTGGGGCTTTTTCTTTCTCTCTCTCTTCCCCCCTCCCTTTCTTTTTTCGTCTTTTTTTTCTTTTTTTTTCTTTTTTTTCTTTTTTTTCTTTCTTTTTTTTTTTTTTTTAATACTTTGACAAAAGGCCCGTGGTAAGGCCCTTCCTGGCATCCAGAAGGATATAGCTTTTTAATTTTTGTGACTCATGAGGATTTGGAGAGAGTACAAAATGCTGTAAGAGCCTGAACTTCTGTACAGTTAAAGCATATGGACAGCAGAACTTTATTTGTACTCTCAGTTCAGGTTCCCCCCACTCTTCTTCTCCCCCCGCCTTTTTTTTTCTTTTTTTTTTAATCCCCTTTCCTCTCCCTACTTCATTATTGTGTCTGTGGAAAAGTGAGCAAAATTGGCACAAGTGGCTGTGTGAAATTCTGAACAACAGTGATGATTTACAATAATTTACATCTTTGGATTGTATCACAATCTTGGGTCTGCTTCATATTTGCTGGGTGGCTGGATTCCTTCTGTTTTACTTTTTCTCCTTGTCGTCTTATACTTGTGAATCTGTAACTCATTGTAAGAAACTTTACCTTTCCTAAGGTCTAGTAGCAGGCTGCTTGTTGGGCTTGTGTTTTTTACTGTAATTGGCTGTCACTGAAGTGTTAGTCTGGGGATTCCTTTGCAAATCTTAAATCACGTCTGCCTTGCTTTACATGCCTTCAAAACTACTTGGCAGTTTTATGTAATGCAAATTAAGGGCAGTTATGTTTCTTTTATATTTGGGGCAAAATATGTCATTTGGATATCATAATTAGTTGTGTACTGCAGTTTAAGTGATGCTTTTGAATACCGGTATGGCTGGGATTTAATGTAGACGTTGCGTAACAGAATGAACTGTGAGAGTTGGAAGGTTTTGATTGCGCTTTACATTAATTGCTTATTATAATTTCAGTGTTTAAGAGAAATAGAACGGTCCTAGACTTTTTGGGAGACTATAAATAACTTTATTCACCAGTTAATGTTAACACTTAGTTTTAAAATGAAACATAAATTTGATGCATATGTAAGATTTAATACTTAATATCATATGTGTGCATGTGTGTATAGTATTTTTTATATACTTAACATATTGTAACTTTGACTTTGATTGTGTAATATAAGCCTTTACTGTACCAGGACAGAGTGGGTTAACAAAAGCAGTATTTTTTTGTTTATAATAGAGGCTTTGAAATAAATTGCAAAATGCTGTGTGTAGTAAGGAATAATGTGCACAGACAGTGTGTATTAGTAGTCTTGATTTGCTCACTCACATTCAGAACAAAATTGGAAACATCTTTGAGAAAGTATCTTATTTTTTGCTTCTTTGGACATTATATCTAGAACTTTTCTTAGTAGCCTGATTGTATCATAGACACACTGTATTTTTTAGTTTTAACTGAGTGATTTTTAAATTTTTCTCTTTTTTTTTTTTTTTTCATATGTATATTTTTAGGAGCAGAAGAATTGTGTAAAACATTTTCTAGATATTGCTCAGCTTTTATTTGTAAAATAAAATAAATCTCTTTGAAGGTGCCATCCCTCCTTTTTAATTTTCCTCTTTGTCCTTAGCTTTCCCAGTAAGAAACTGGCCATGAACAATGTGAGATGAATATCTGGAAGTGTGAGTGGAGAGCAGGTTCTCTGTTCTGTGGGGATAGACAGAAAATGGAAAGGGGATATCACTAAAAATTACAGATTGTGTTTTGATTTACTAAAGCAACATAAAACCCTTTTCATAAAAACCTTGAAAGTTACTAGATATTGTCAAATGTATAGATTTCTACCTTAAAATCACCCATCTCGTATAAAAGTGACGGTGATATTTAATTCTTCTAATGATGGATTGCTTTTATTTCTTTGTATTTTCACAGTATGGTTAAGAGTATCAATGGAAAAATGTTAAGGATATAAAAATGATGGACAGAATGATAATCTCATATAAATAAAATATATTTGTGTGCATTACAGTTTTAATCAACCTTTGATGCAGCCAAAACTTTTGGAGCTTGCTGCTACGGTGGTTTTTGGAAGTCTTAATTGTAAGCACAAGTTTTTTCAACTATAGTTATGCACTAAAATTATTCATCAACTTCTATTTGATGGTAGGTAGACTCAGGATTTTTATAGCATAGGTAACTCAGGTACTGATCTTAAATACTTGTTTTAGTTTATATGAACGAAGTTGTTTGATTTTTAACAGTTCACAGCTTAGTCACATCTTTAGTATGAGCATATTGAACTTCCTACAGAAGTCTGAATCTTTAAATTTATTACATTGAAATACTGTGGTCTGGCTTTCTCTGGAATGGCTTTTTAATGCTTGCACTTGTGTATTTTCCCTAACTTCATTACAGTGGTTTGATACGGTACGTTTCTAAGATTTTATTTTTTATTTTACTGTATATACTTTTTCACCTGTGCTATCAAGATCACTACAGGGAAGTCTTCATCTACTAAGACAAAATCCATTAAAAGCAGAAAAAAAGAGTTCAACTGAGTAATCTAGATGCAGTTTGCAGAAACTGTCACTGAAAAAATGTGAGTTTTTTAGGATAGAGACATTGTGAAGCTAAACTTTATGCAGACCTAATACCTGGGAAACTGACGGCTTCTTTACGTATAGATTGCACTTCTAATGAATCAAATGCATCAATCCTGAAAATCCGCTGTGTGAAATCAGTGTCTTGATTGTAGACTAATGCTTGACAGCCTTTTGTTTAAAAGGTAAATCTACAAAACTTGAAGTTAACTTTTCTGTTCCATAAGGGGATGCTTTAAGTCACAATTACACTTACAAAGGAAGTATTATGCCAAGGAATTCCTCTGGTAAACTATGAGCTTGATCTTTGACGACAAATGAAATCTTATTTAAAACCAGTTGTAATGCAGCTCTAAAAGATAATTACATCTTTCACTTTTTTTCTGAAATGTGTTTTGAAACTTTTAAGCTGTGCTTTATTTCCAAACATTTTGCCTTATGTCACTCAAAGTTGGTATAGCGCATAAACAGTAGGATACCCTGCTGAAAGTTTATTTGTACTTACATGTTTGTTTCTGTGCTACAACTGGAGAGATATAAATATTCTGCTAAAGCAGTGTGATGACAAACTTGTTAAATTGCACTTACTTGCAAGTTTTACAGTATATACTATAACAAGATGCTGATTTTTGTAATACAGAAATTCCTAATGCAGTTTCCTCAGACGAAGGTATTAACTTTAGGTGTTAGTAATGTATCTGTTTCCACTAGAGCAACATTTCCCCCCCAACACCTTGATCTAAGAAGTGACACCTCTCTCCTCCGCTCTGTTTTTTATAGCTTATAAGTAGCTTATAAGTAATTATATTTTTTAAAGGTATAGTACTATGTTTTCTGATGATTCTTAGCTAGCATATTTAATGTGCCATTTCATTTTGAACATTTGTGCTTTTTTGTTGCTAGACGTGACTGTTAGACTTCGAATTTCCAACATACCTGTAACAGCTTCAAAGACGTTGATAACACATCATATATGCTACCACCACATCTATGCTAATCTGTTAGAAACAACTGCTTGTTAATTAAAAACATTGTAATGGCAACATTATTTTAGTAGTCCTTATTTTAAAATACTACTTATTGGAGTTTTACTGCTTCCTTTTTATGATGACTTTCTGTTCTCTGCCATATAGCCTTTTTCTAAATTAGATATGGTTTGAAGTAGCCAGTGCCTGGAACCACTAAATATATAGAGGTGGAAAAATTGTTGTTACATTTCTAGTGTAAATAAATGTTGTCTGTTTTCTGTACAGTGGAATCAGGCTACTGAAGATTAAATTAAGCCTTAAACTGAAGTGTTACTTAAATTAAAAGGATGGTCAGCTTCTGTAAATCAGTGAGTACATCATGTAATAATGAGTAGTAATAAATTGTTTTCATTCATCTTGAGTTGCCAGCTGTCTCACTGCTTCATAGAATACAAAATATATTCTCCAGTAAAAGAATCTAACCCTGATCAGGCTTTGAATAAGGGGCTATATCTTAATGGCCACATGGGTCTCATCTTCATTATTCTTGCTGCACATACATTTTTTCTGACAAGTGTTACTTTTCTTGTGTTCCTCAAATACGTATCTTGCAGACTCTACAGTAACTGAGAAAAAAAAAAAAAAGCCCTTTTGGGTGGATGCAGGCATTCTAAACAGTTAGTATCTGGTGTTTAAGATTCTAGCTATTTTCTCCTATTTCTTTTTCCTTTTTTTTTTCCCCTCCTTTTTTTTTTTTTTTCTTTTTAAAGTCAACTTGCAGAAAATATGGGAAACTTGTCTCATATAACAGCTGAGGATGTGGCTAGGTTAAGGCAGGAAACTGCTACCCACAATGCAATGTTACATACACTACCACTTAATAAAATTTATTTCAAACATGCTACTGACAAAACCAAAGAAAAATAATATCCTAACTATGCTAGTTAGTACACTAAATATATCTAGGGAAAAGTGAAAGTAATCTCTCTAGAGCCTTTCTTGCTTCTAGGATACAATGCTACCAGTAGTTAAACCAGAACAGATCTCAGTAGTTAAAAGCAGTGACCTATTTTTAGAACATATTCATATCACTTTTGAAATTAATGATTATATGCTTTTTAATAACAGTCAAAGTTATTTTATAAAGACAGAACTCAGATTTTTCTGGTCATCGAACTATCCTCTTACGTGGTTTTAAAACTGGCAGCTTTTCTTGCTTCATACTATTTTCACTGAATCTTACCTTTACTGTAACCAAGCAGCCTTTTACCTCTCCTTTCTACTTAATCTGATTGTAGGCTGGTGTGAAAATATTTTCTATGTCATATGTCGGAAAGGAACTGAGAAGAGCAAAGTTCATCTTTATAGACGATATGAAGATTTAAAGGTTCTAGTTGTTTGATTGCCTGCAATTTGAAGAGTATGATAATTTGTGAGAGGTAAATAAATTTAGTTAAAATCTAAGGTAAATTTAATAAATTGAATCTTCTGTGATTATTTCCAAGTATCAGAGGTATGTGGACGATATGTATGAAGTCATTAATACTGCTCTGCCATAAATGTCCTGAAAGTCTTGTTCTAGATGTATTTTTTTCTGTTGGTGTTTTAAATGCACGTATATTAAGGGTGATCCTCTTCCAGAACATTTTTGAAGTGTTTGCCTCTATAGTTAGAGAACAATTATCAAGAACAGCTGCTGTAGTGCTGTGGATCCTATCCATGGACTCATGGTGGTCTGCTGAACAACGTTCTTCAAGTTTGACAGGTGAGACAGAGACTCTCCAGTGCCACTACTTTTGGATGAATCTAGCTGTGGTTGGAGAAAGTGCATCTTGCCAAAATATATGGGTAAGACCACACACAGTCTTTAAAATAGTTATTGTAAGCTTATTTTTAGGCAATATATGTCTTGACAGTTCTTTTATTTGCATGCCAGTTTCACTGCTGCTTATAGATTTTTCATTTATTTTAGTAATGGCAATTGCAGATTTAGATCTATGTTTGTAAAGCTTCTGCACAACATTTATGCTGGAAAAATACAGACTTGCTACTTTCAAACCTCAGTCAGGATTAGAGAACAGATTTTAAAGAATACTAACGCAGAGTATTCATGCTCTTCAGATTTGGTGTTAGTGTTCTCCTATTAAACGCCTTTTTCAGGGGCATAGCTCAGCAATAAAAATTTGCTTCTGGTTTTAAAATTACACCAGTTTCAGTAGCTTCTGTGCTTGTGTAAGTCTGAAGCAATGTAGATTTAAGACATGAAATTAGTTTAGTAAGTAATAAAACATTCTTTTTTAAATTGTGTAGTTTTAAAATACTGAATTTAGAAACCGTATTTAATTTATAACTCCTGTACAGTATTTTTCAAGTATATTTTAATGTATAGAGTATCCTTTGCATTTTGACTGCTTCAACAGTTGGCTTCATAATGTGGATTTAAAATACTGTATGTTTAACTGACAGTACAGAAGGGGGTTGCACCCTGTAGAATTTCCGAGTACACAATAACCATTTGGTAACTTTCAGAGCAGATGTTTTTTAAATACCTCAAGAGAAATTAAATATAATACTGAAATGGAATATCATAAACTGTTCATTGGGTAGTGATGCTTTAAAGTTATGGATTCATAATGACATGAGTTTTTTTCCCTATTTTTGTATTTTCCAGATTATCTTGCATAATTAATGCAGGGCTGTTTCTCAAAAGAACATTACTCATTTTTTATTACTTACCATTGCATAGTACCGTTGTTTATAGCAGCGGACTTTACAGACAATTAAGGAAATAGTCACTGCCCTGAGGAGTATACAATTAAATGTATGCAGCTAGCCATTTAAGAAAAGTATGAAAAAGAGAGAAGGGAAAAACCCCACTTAATGAACTTAACAAAAACAAGTGATTTGAAGAAATTTGTGGAGAAGGGAGAGTAGCTAGTTTTAATTTTGTTGTTGACTTTCTCCACATATTCTAGTATAAAGTGTTAATTATTTGTGTGCAATTGGCTGGTCTTGTTATCTGCTTGAACTTGAGCATGATGCCTGATCATCACAGTTGCTTCTCTGTTCTTTTGAAAAAAAAAAAACAACAACCAACCAACCAAACCCCCCAAACCCCAACTACCCCCCCAAACCCAACCCCATAACATTTCTTTGTGCAATTAATACAAGTTGTATTATTTCAGTGTTGTTTATGATGTCTACGTAAGTTTAAGATCCACAGTGCTGTAAACAGTATCTTTTAGAAAAGAAGCAGTAAAATGAGGTAGTTGCATCCTTTTTCTCATGTATCTCTCCACATCCTTTTCTTTTTTTTTTTTTTTTTTTTTTTTTTTTTTTGTTTATTTTTGTTTGGGTTTTTGTTTTGGATATATTTAGTACCTGACCTGGATCTACTTCCTTTCCACAGCTTGTGAACAGTCTAAGCTTTACCTTGTAATTAAAAATGTATTGTGGTTTTCTGTTGGAGAAAAGATCTGAAGATCATTCATGAGAAAGAGATTTGAAAAGAGGATGAGAGAGGCATAGAAGGAATAAAATTGGAAGGAAGAGAGCTAAAAAAAGAAGATCTTGTTGGTTTTTAATGAGCTTCTTTTTCAACAGTGTGGCTTCCATTTTGTAGAGAAGGAATACTGAAGTTGAGGAGAATTTTTTTTGTGAAGAACAAAACCATGTAGCCTTTTCATGGTGACAGCATACATAGAGAAAATTTCCAATGTGAAACTGTTCTGGAATAGCCAGCTCAGACAGTGGAAGCAGCCCCACTGGGTTCAGTGTGGCCGTGAGCTCATTTGGAGTGAATTGGCCTGTCTCTGCATGGCACTTAAAATAGCGCATGTAGGTATGCCTAAAAAATAATAGCAGAGAATCAAACTTAAGTGAGGTTGGGAAGAGTATGGGAGATGTTTATATTAAATTTCCATCACAAGTTCTGAGCTGTAGAGTTGTTTGTTTGTTCATACTTGGAGCAAGCAGGTGGTATTTATAGACAGTCAGTTCACCGATGTTCAGAGAAGCAGATGACATTTTATTTTTGTCTTGCTCTGAGTAACAGACTGCTTAATAACTGAGTGGTGGTAATGAAGAAACAATATAAAAATGAATCATAGTCATTCCTTCCACTCATACCTCCTCCTCCTCTGACCTTCCAACTCCAAAAGTGAGGAAACAAGGCTGCATTCTTTGGGTGTTGTTTTTTTGGTTTTTTGGGGTTTTTTATGCTCAGGTATTTCATTACTGTAACCATTTATTTCTGTTCTGTTTAGTTGGATAAATAATGATTTGTTTTAAGAAGGTACACCACTGCATATGCTTGTTAGCTCTGTGAGGGAAGCATCTAGTAAGCAGTAAATCAATCAACTCTGTGGAGTATTGACAGTTGAGTAAACAGGGGTCTTAGAACTTGGAGACCCAGCCAGTAGACAAAATGAATTGTTATGTTTCTATTTCAAGAGCAAGTGCAGATTCTGGGTCTGTTGCTGTTTGCAGTGTGAGGGGTCAGAGGTGCTAAGCAGGATGAAAATCTGCATTTTGGCATAAAAAGGTGATGATGGACAGCCTAGGGACTGTTGGGTACTGCCTGCTGATTACAACGTATATGAAGACAGGCCATAGCAATGAACGGGCACTTAATGCCCAAATCGCTTTTTGAACTGTATGGCCAAATTCCTTGTTAGCGATTGGAAATTGGTTGCTCAAAGCACTGTCCAACCTGCTCTAGTTAGTGGAAGGTGTCCCTGACCATGGCAGGGGGTTGGAACTGGAGGTTCTTTAAAGTCCCTTCCAACCCAAACCATTCCAGGATTCTGTGATTCTGTGAAGGTCAAACAGTGCTCTGGGCACTTTTCTACTTTGCCAAAACCCCCTAAGCTTAAAGGGGTTTTGTGAGCCAGAGTTCATTCTCATGGCATGGGGTCTAAGGTTGGGGCCCTCAGAAATAACTGTATTCTCTGTAATGTGTAAAATGACCTAACTTGTATCTTTCACATTTTGTGCCTTTGCATCTGTAAAGGTGGAGTATATCTTATTTTAAAAAGAAACATCAATAACTCTTGGGATTTGGGAATGAGGCAGGATATTCAGAATACACAATTTTATTTTGCCATCTTTATCCTGCTCATTCTCTAAAATTTGTAGTTGTTCTTTCTTCAAAGTCATCTTGTATTATTTTTATTTCTTATGAAAATCTAAATTATTTTTTACTTTTTAAGTCTGGTTTTGCCCAGTGTGGGTTTGAAACAGCTCTGCAGCAGAATGTTTATATTTCAGTTTCAGGAAAAATGATACCAGTCTGTTCAGAAATGGAATATTTGCAGTAGTAAGTGGCATCTTTACAAGCTAAACATAATGATCAAAGAGTTGAAGAAATAACAAATTTAGTTGTCTTTTGGACAAAATTACAATGGAATAGCATTTAGTTTGTCATTTAGCTTCAGTATGATTTATTTTTCTTCTCTTTTAATTGAAGTACAAATCCAATTCATAACTGAATGCAATTCAATCTTCTCATTTTCTGATGTGGGTAGAAAAGATCTGTTTTATCTGTATATAGGAGCTACAGTAATTCAAGCTTAGTTTTCCTCCTGAATAACTGAAATGAACTGAAAGAGTCAGATGCTCATTACATGATATTGTTATGCTCAGACACATTTTTAGAACTCATGAATTTTACAGAACACTAATGCTTTTCTTTTCAGCTCTCATTAGTAACTATTCCTAGACTGGAGATATGACACAGATGCAGCTAAAATAGTGAAGATTTTCTACAAGATTGCCATTTAATTTAGAGGTGAAATCTGAAGAGCAACACAAATAGAACTATTCCCAACTGATAGGGTGGTTGGTGTTTATTTTTTGGTTTGCCTTTTTTTTCCCCCCTTTAATCTGTGTTCTTCTGCTAATCAAGTTTAGCTAAACTCTACTTACAAGAAGAAGAAGTTGATGAAGCTAGTACAGAAATGCTAGAATTAAGATTTCCAGTGATCCTTCAAACAACCCCATTGTATGTGGTGTATTAGAATAGAGTTAATTGATGGCATTTATTATTTTTCATCCTTAGAAGTCCTGACTCATTCTTTGCATGGAACAAATGCTGCTCACTTCAAGAGTTAGTTATTCAGCGACTTTCTTTTTATCACTCATTGCTCATTATGTGGCTGTCTGCCACCTTTCCTGCATAGTATTCAAACTACTGTGAGGAATAGTTACTAACTTTCATGTGCTTTTTAGTGGCACATGTCTCACTATGAAAGTACTTAACAAATATTATTCATTTTTTTTCACAGTACACTTGGGAGAGATATTTTGTTCTCTGTATCAGAGACATAGTTTGGTGAAGGTACAAAGGGAATAAAACTAAAATCATAAAAGACAAATTAAACCCCAAACTTTTCTTTAGCCACTACAGCACACAACTAGGGTGTACTTTTTGTGAAAATGCTTACCTTTATCTATACATCTTTATAAGTTTAAACAGCTCATTTTTTAATGATGGATGTATGAACTTCTATGAATCAAATACAGTGTTTTAAGGCCAGGCTGGACAGAGCCTTGGGCGACATAGTTTAGTGTGTGGTGTCCCTGCTCATGGCAGGGGGGTTGGAACTAGATGATCTTAAGGTCCTTTCCAATCCTAACTATTCTATGATTCTATGATTCTATAATTACTAGAAGGGGGCATGGTTAGATGGAGTGTTGCTCTGATCTGGCATGACACTTCTTTATGCTTGTGCATAGATAAGCTTAATTGTATGTGTTTTCCAAACATAACAACTTGGAACTCAGCATGTCCACTTTTATGAGCAAGAACTTACGCAGCCTTTTATAGGTTCCAGTGTGTAGCTTCATAGGGACCAAATGGTTTTATCACAATACTGGAAGTAATAGATTAAGACTACCAGTCTCCTTCACCTGAATGGTAGAATCTTCATGTGGCCTAAACTCCTGACACGTTGGCTGTGTAGGCTGTTGGGTAACTTGCAGGTGGCTCGTAGGTAGGAGATGACTGTTCCCTGTGGTCCACTGCAGTGTAAAACAGGGCAAGGTGAGGAAAGCTGATGAGTCCTGAAATGATGTTTCTATCTCAATGGTTTGTGTCTGGCTTAAAAAGCATTAAGAATTTGATTATTTTGGTAGCTTTACTGCCAACACTGACCTCTTGATGATCATTTGACGTATTCCATGCACAGGAGCTATATTTGAACTAAGCCGTGTGCAGATCGCAAACCAAAAAGATGCTTTGCTGTATAGCACACCAATTCAAGAGGCATGGATTCATTTTACCGTAGTCCTGCTTCGAGTTGTTCATTTAACAAACTTGGAAGTGTTTGGTTTAGTGAGAAATAGAGTATTTAAAATACCTCTTAGGGTCTCTGATGTATTTTCTTCATTTGCAAGTTACTGGTCTGTGAAAGTGGGGTGGGGAGAGGCTAAGTACTGAGGATAAAGAATTCTATAGACAGCAACATCACTCTTTCTGTGGGACTGTGTAAAGATCATTAAAACATTTTATATACCTTTTCTTGTTCTGCATTCCTTTTGATGGCTCTTTAGAAGTCTGTACAGTATCATTCTTCTTTTCCAGATTCTTGTATTTCTGTGGAAAATGAGAGAACCAAGAAAATTAGTAGAAAAATTATACTTCTGACTTCTGTATTGCTGCTTGTCACTTTGTTAGCAAACAGGGTATTTGTTAATGGAACTTGCTGTGTTTTGTGTTTTCAGATACTAATTATTAGCTGCTTCTATCCTCCTTCATGCTTGTTTAGGAGGTAAACAAGTTAACTTCTGTCTTACATGTACGTAAGGGAGACAGACTGGTTCTGGGTCTGAATCTGGGAGTTGGTAGTACCTGTTCCACAGTAAGTAGTATACTTGCTGTTGAAAATGTGTGGTTGTGTTCAGATCTTAACATGCCTGCAGTCTTATTTAGTTCATTATTACACCATGTCTTCTTTAGTTAAAGATGAAAAAAATACAAAAATGTGTTGATAGAAACAGGCCTTATGCAACATTATTAGAGGTCTTTAGTAGATCTGACAATTTTCAGTCCAAGTTTTGACCAGCGTTTTTTTATTGGTGTTGGATTAGTCACTTAAACTTGCCATGCCTCTGTCTGATTATTCCTTTAATTTACCATCAATCAGGAGTGATTATGCTGCAGCTACTGCAATTTTACAGAGGTAAAAGTGCTGTAAAAAGCGGAGAGAATGCTGTAGTGGCAAAGGATTGTAGTCTGGTACTTGAGAGGTGAGTTTAGCTATGGGGATAAGCCATAGACTTCTCTGAACCCTCAGAAAATTAGGTAAATTGTTCTGTCCACCAGTTGGTCATCTGTAAAATGGGAATGATTGTTTTCTCTTTCTTTCTTTTTTTTTAATTTTTAAATTTAATAGATTTTGTATATATTAATTACTTTATGTAATTTGATGGATGTTCAGATACCAGTGGTGGAGGACATAGGAATACTAAAATTAGGACTGAATTTGCCTCTGTTATGTTCACTAGATCTTTTTATTCCCTTATAACTCTGAGAAACAGGGAAGACTGCTTGATATTTTACCATAGAAGTGAAGATTTACACTACTTAATAGTTGAAGCATTAAGCAATGTTTGCTTTTGTTTGTTTGTTTGGTTTTTTTTTTTTAACTTTTTTCACCATTCAACACTGTAGAATATTTGTTTAGTAGAGTATTAGCATCTTTCAGTTAATTTAAGTCCCTTAATGGAATTTCCTACATTTTCTGGTGCATTTCTTCCCACTATCAAAGTTAATAGCCTGGGACCTGCCTTGAGTTAGCTGGGGAAATTGCTAGTGACTATGGTACTTCCATATTTGTAGATTTATGTTGTTACTGAACCTGTAGCTCTAGGATTTATTTTTTTCTTTAAATTTAAAGAGGGTGCAGAGCGTAAGCAAATGTTATACTTAATCCTGTGTATTAAACATCACCATGGAGTCATTTGAGTACAGTCATTGCATGTCCCTTGTGCCTTTCTCAGTATAACTTATTGCCTTGTTTAGAAAAAAATAAAAATCAGGGCACTTACAAATCTTCTATAGAAGTGGGCATTTCAACTGAGATCAACATTTTGTTGTTTAAAACAGGGTAAAAGCTGTGACTTTGTAAGCTACTGTTAGTGGTTTTTAGAAGCTAGTTTGTCAGCTAGCTGGCACACTGAGCTCACTTGCTGAAAGAAGTTGATGTCATCTCCCATATCGTCGTTTGTCAAAGCTCAGCGTCTCTTTATCTTTAACCAGCGATTTCTAAATAGAAGGTTACAGAATGGGGCTGTTTGTCAGTGGCATTAGTTTTCTGTTTATGTAACTTCAATTTAGATTATTCATGGCTTAACACAAAATTCAGTCATCATATGAGAGTTGATTGCCTCTTTTTTTGTTTCCTGCGTTCGTGATATGTAGCTTCTTTTTATGTCTATTGAATTAAAAAAGTGAAAAGCAGAAATATTTATAATTTTCAAGTATTGCTACTTAATTTATTACTTAATTTATTCAAACAGTATCCAGTGTAGTTTATTATTGCTTGTTCTGCATATAATGCAAAAAAGAATTTATTTAATGAATACAGCTATAGACTAAAAGTAAGATTTCCTGAAAGAATGAACAAATGTCTCAAATTAGTGACTATCAATTGTCAGTACTGCATATTGTATCAACACAAAATTATTTATAATTTCTGTTGAACATCCTGTCTAAAAAGAAACTGCAGAACTGCATGTGTTTTGGTTCTGTCTTATTGCTGAGAAGTAATTCCAGCCTGGAATTTGGTGGAACCCTAGTAATTTTATTCTTCCTCGTGAATTGCTTAGAGGCTTTTTAGTAGCTTCACTAGCTTTACAAAATGTGGGATATAAAGAAAAGAGCCTTTTATAAGATACCAGCTAAATAAAAGATGAGAAATTAAGGGTAAGAATAGTTTGTTGTCACACTAGAGCAAGGTTACTTGCAAGATGTACCAAGGATGTTGGAGAAGCGAGAATGCTTGCTAATGGCACCCCAGGATTTCACAGAATTGAGTGAGTGATAAAACAGGTGAAACCCTTTGCTGATAAACCCAAAGCCATGTGCATGAACTCTGTGTGGTTTATTTTCCTAGAAAAAAAGATCTGAGATTCACAGCTCTCAAAGCTTAATAGTTGAAGCTTGGTAGTTGGCAAAAATTGATTAGACTTCAAAGGAATCGAGCATATATGAGGAAACCAGTGTTACTAGCAGTTCTGCTGGTGTGCTTACCCTATTATAAAACCAGTTCAATTCTAGAATTAGAAAAGAATTCAATGAATTCTGTACAAGGAGAAACTAAATTGGCAGGGCGCTAAATCCTGAAAGGAGACAACTGGGGAATGTGATAGAAACCTAGAACCACGAGCAATGTGAAAAAAGTGGATGGAAACAATTATTTCCCTTTTTCATAACAAAAACTAGGGGCACCTAATTAAATTATCAGATGGCAGGCTTAAAATGAACACAAGGAAGTAGTTCTTTAACAGTGCATAATTAAAGCATTGAATTGATAAATTCATTGCCACAAGGTATTGTAGAAGCCAAAAATTATAGTAGCTTAAAAAGGACTAGGAGAAGATCAGGGAGGTGAAGTTTGTCTATAGCTATAAAACACAGTTGTCTAGTCATAACCTTAGGCTAAACTTTAGGTCTTTTGGAGAGAAAACCAAGTAGGGGCTTTCCCTAAGAAATCAGCACTGGCCTTTATAGAGAGTACTTCATCTCTGTACAGATCCCTGATCTGAAGGTTTTGTGAACATAGAGGCTGATATCAGTATCTGGATTTTAGTGCTACATACTGTTTAATAGTGTATTTCTGTGGGGAAAAAAGTAACCAAGTCTTCAAAGATTTGAAATTACTGTATAAATGAGTAACTGATGTAAGGATGCAGAAACTTAAGAACTTTAATTGCTTGTGCTTATAAAAGTAAGTAAGCTGTACTTCTGTAGTATTTTCAAAACCATCTAGCCTTAGTAAATTAATTTGATTTGTAATTCATTGGTCATCCAAATGTTAACTTCACATTGAAATATTTTAAAACAGGTATTTTTCAGATTTGTTTTATCAGGTCAGTCTCAGGTTTTTCAGATTCTGCCTCTCCCAGTCCCCCCATTAAAATGTCTTCTTTATTTTGTTAAGACTTTTAAGCCTTGTTCTTTGAATGATGATATTTTGTTCTCCAATTGTTGATCATGATTTTGCCTTGTCTTTCTGGAAGAATTGGCCTATTGAAAGCTAGATGACTACCCTCAGTAGCTGTATGTATCATACAAATGAGGCTTTGGTTGGGAAAGGATTTACCACTTTAAGAAGTCTGGAAAATGATGGGTTTAATATTCTGCATCTTAATCTTGTAATCCTTTTCTGGAGGAAATGGCCCCATTAGAAACTATATGAATACCCATGGTATTAAGGCTACTAAAATTCTATTAATTATGTAAAATGACTGTCTTTTGTAAGAGATTCACTTGTGTATTTACTATTATCCTACTTTATTTCCTAAAAAGTATGCTTTGATGAAACACTTTAGGCATAAATTTGGCTCCAGTTCATCCTTTGGTACGAACAAAATTAAGCCTTAAGGTATGCTTAATAATAAAAAAGCCCCAGTATAGTTTTAAAAGACAACATTGCAGATGATAATTTATAAGTGTTAACATGCTGGACAGGCAAAATATACTGAAACCATAATGTGTGTATCTGCTGTTAAACACTTATTTGAGAGGTTTTTTTTTTTTTTCATTTTTAATTTCAGTTTTGAATCCAGCATTTATCATCTTAGATTTCAGCCAGACTTTTATATATGCTTGAGGGTGAATATTATACATCTCTTTATAGATTAGAAACACAAAATGTTATCACACTGCCACCTGGACTGATTTATCTTTATATCGTCACAGATTTATGATGATTATATTCAAACACGATGTTTTCTTTTTCAAACATTTCAACACAGTAGACTAGTAAATCAAAACTTCCTTTTGAAAGATTGATTGGTGCAAATGCATCTAATCACATCCAAAGTATATTCAGAACTCTGTTCAAAAGCGTTGATACTTTGCTTTTGGATTACAGAAGGACCACACATACTGTAAGTGGTTCTTTAATCGTTGCATTAAACTCAGTCCTGTTTTCCCTGAACCCTGATTATTACCAGAGGTAGTAGGTAAAAATTTCTAACTTCCCTTTCCTCTTTCTCATCCATTAAAGAGTTTTGTGAGGTGGCCTTGACCGTTCATTTCTGCAATACCATGTGATTATTTAAAAGCCTATGCCTCTATCGTTGTGATAAGAAGGTAATTGAGTTGCTTTTCCTATCTATATTTGTTAGATTTAAAATGGAGTATCTATGGTAAAGCATGCTGAAATGTAGACTTCTCTTCCTTCCCGATCCCCAAAAAACTTAAGGTGGTGCATTAATATTTTCTTTTTTTCCAAGTGACACAGACAATTCAGATCAGTAATTGTGAAATGTATTTTTATATTTTGAGAAATTGCTTTATACGGTTGGATGATAGGATGAAATATTGATTGTGTAACAACCTTTTGGGGGATAGCCAACACAGCGTACACAAAATCATTGTGGGATGGTTTGGGTTGGAAGATCATCACCTTCCACTAGACTGGGTTGCTCAAAGCCCTGTCCCACCTGGCCTTGAACACTTCCAGAGATGGGGCAGCCACAGCTTCTCTGGGCACCCTGTGCCAGTGTCTCACCACCCTCACAAGGAAGAACTTCTTCGTAATAACGAATTTAAATCTCCCCTCTTTCAGTTTAAAGCCGTTCTCTCTTATCCTGTCCCTGCAGGCCCTAGTCAAAAGCCTCTCTCCAGGTTTCTTGTAGCCCCTTTAGGCACTGGAAGCTGCTCTAAGGTCTCCCCTGAGCCTTCTCTTCTCCAGGCTGAACACGCCCAGCTTTCTTAGCCTGTCTTCATAGGGGAGGTGCTCCAGCCCACTGAGCATCTTCATGGCCGACTCACTACAGCAGGTCCATGTCCTCCTTCTGTTGGGGGCCCTAGAGCTGGATGCTGTGCTGCTTGTCTGTATATTCAATGAAAGTGGACTGCTGTTACAATGTGGCTGAGGGAGACATTTGAGGTGAAATTGTTATCATCTTCCTACTTAAAAGGAAAATAATATTTATTTCGATGTATAGACTTTATGGACCTTTAAGTATCTGATGTTACTGTATACTATAAGACTAATCACAGACACAGCCCTCTCTTAAATAGCAAATTCATTTTGAATTTGCCAAAATTCCACAATGTTTTTCTTTAGTTGCTTAATTCTTGTTGCAATGTGAATATTTCAAAAGCTTGTAAAACCGAAAGCACTGTAGCCAGATGTACTTACTAATCTCTGGAAAAGCCTGGAATGTGGGTTGAGCAGGACAAGTAGCATCACACGGGGATTTGTGTGGCATCATTAGTAGTTTCAAGTAAGTATCATGCAAATATAAATATAGTAGATTTGTTTTGTTTTGTTTTGTTTTTTCTTTCCCCAGAATTAGCAAGAAAAAGCTTTGTTAAAATGTAAACAGAATGTTTAATCAGGAGGAATTTATGGTTTGTTATAAGAAACCCATATTGAGTCTCTTGTGTTTCGGTATTTTGTCTATAGCAGGGGCCAGAATTGGTTGCTTAAGAAGAAGGCGTAAGAATTGTGGAAGAGGACAGCTGTGCAATAGCCTGCTCATATGGGGGGGAAAAAAACCCACCTGATCATCAGTTAGTGATTTAAGTTTGTGAAATACAATTGTATTTCATAAGTTAAATATAACAGGAATTTAGGAATTCTTTAATTCAACTTTAACCTGAGGTATTGTGTTGTATTTTGGCTCTCACCACATGTTTTAGAGAAAGATTAAAGAAACTTTACTATAGATATAGGGGATAACCATCTTTCCAAGAAGGTCTCATTGTAATCCTTAACACAATTTTAAACCTCAGATCATGAGGTTTGAATTTCTTTCAAAACATGTTTGAATACTAGCTCTCAAGGATCCAAGACATGTTTGAGTACTAACGGATAATTGTTGTCCATGTAAGCATTCACTTATAAAACCATTGAAGAAATTATTCAATGAACTTATTTTTCTTGATATTTGAGTCCTGCTTTTCTCTTGTCCAGAAGCTCCAGCTTTAGTCTTTACTGCTTTGATTTGGCAAGGGAACTGGTTCACAGCTGATTTTTTTTTTTTTACACAAGAGCTTATGTTTACAAAGCTTCTACATCCCTGTTGCCCCTTTGCTCACTCAAAATTAAGAGGGATGGGGGGGTTCATAGCTGCTCCTGTTGCCCCTTTGCTCACTCAAAATTAAGAGAGATGGGGGGGTTGATAGCTGCTTAGTACAATTGCATAAGCCTTGTTTTTCAACAAGCAGTTACGAGCAGTCCTGGGGAGGTATGCTGAGAGGTTGGTGGGTTCATCTTCCCTTCTTAAATAGCAACTCTACTTAATATTGGCAGATGTTATACTTGTAAGTCAGGTTAGTGGAAATTTTAGTCTTCCATTTAGCCTTTTCAAAGACTGCCCTTTGCATATCTTTCTGTCTTGCAAACTTGTCTTAAGCATCGTCAACTGGAAATGAGTTATTCAGTATAAGTACATTCTGTGGGAAGATTATTTCTTTCAGTTAGTGGATGATCTCAGAGTTGGGCTATATTCTAGAAGGAAAAAAAACCCCACAACTTTCCATTCTTTGGAACTCAATGGAAAGAGTAAAGAGGCTCCATGTAGTCTTTCTGCTATGACATACATGACATACAGGTGCTGTGTGATGATACATCATCCCATGGTTTTGATGGTATCATCAGAAAATTCTGCAGTGGCAGAGGGGATAGTTCTGTAACTCTTCTCCTGGTGACTTACAGCACTTTTATCTTATGTTCATTGAATGATTCAGTATTTTAACTGACACATAGTTGATTTGGATTGATACTGACAGGTGAGGGCTTTGCTTTAAAGTCCTATACTGTTTTCACTGATTAAAAATATCTATAGATAATAGAGTTTGTTGTGAATTCTAACAGAAATGTCTTCTGTGTGAAAGCAGGACTGAGCGTAATCCTTCCATTGGATGAAGAGACAGATTTAACCTGTTTTCCCTTCAAACTCAGAATATTTTAGCCCCCTAGAGTTGAATAGAGTTTTAATAATACTGGGACAGTTCTATTTCCAGAACCTTTTGGGTCTGTCGATGAGGGTTGCTTTGAATGCTTTCAAGTTCCAGGGAAGTATGTGTCTGATCCTTGCTGGTTCTTACTGCAGCATCCCCTGGATAGACGATGGGTCTTGTTGAAGCACTTGCACTTCCTCAGTGGGAAGCTTGTCACTGGTGCAGAAACTTCTGTTGTAAGGCTAAGTAGATTTTCTTTTTATTTACAATGTTAATCAGGCATGAATTTTCTCTTCCTGTTCATTTATGGCTAAATAGTTGTTGCAAGAGGGATTAATTTCATTAACTTCATGTCTGCATTGTCAGCATATGCACCTGAACAAGTAAGCAGAACGTTTCTTTCTATAGCCAGCAGAGAGAAATAAGCAAATTTAGTTATCAATTCTGTTGAAAATAAGTGGCTAAAATAAGCCAGATGAATCATAACATGTTTCTCTGTACTGCCTTTGAAGGAAGTGTGGGTTGACTCGCGTAAATGTAGGTATTTGGTCCCCTTCAGAACAACATGCTTCTCCCATAGTGTAAGTATTCATACTCAGACTGATGGAGAACAGGGCCATGAGGGGGAGTCTGTTACTTTGGTGTTACCATCAGAATCTTTGCTATAAATGTGTGCTGCTCTACTTGTTGCATAGTGTGTATCTCTGCAGCAGGTCTTTAAAGTACTTATATTGTTCTGTCTGAATGGTGTCAAATAGTGTTGTTATTGATATCAAGGCTTCTCTTCTAGGCTGTGTAGCTGGCCCTAAATATCAGATATTTTTGGCTTTTATTTATTTTTAAACGTGCTGACTTAAGTGTGTTTTTTTGTTTGTTTTTTTAAGAGTGCGACCAGTTTATTAAATTTTAGTTAAAATTGACTGTATACTTCTGTTACATTTCTAGATAATGTTTGTAACATTAAAACTTCTCAGAGAAGTATAGCTAAGAATTTTTAATTTTGTTAGGATAAGCTTTGTCATCTTCCTTTTTCCTTCAGTAGTTAAAAAAACACAAAGAAACAAAACCAATCCCTCAATCAGTCCTCAGGTTTTGTGACATTCATCACATTTCATCTTTGAAACAGATCTTGCATTCACTTTTGTAAGTCAGTATCTTTACTTGTGGAAACAATTCAGTGAGGTTTGGTCAGGGTATGATAATGTCCTGCAGGTATTACAACAGTAAGAGCAGCCCATTAAAAAGACTCTTGCCCCAATATAGAAACTATACCTGACTTCCAGCACTTCAAACTGTTTTATTGGAACTTCTGATCAGACGCTAGAATATTTGAAATCTTGTGAGAATTTAGTATTAGTATTAGTGACAATATTAGTGACTGCAGCTGCAGTTTAACTGTTGCTGAGCTAAAGGAAATAACTTACCTTTCCACTTAAACCGATCTTCTCTTTGGCTGTGGATAGTATGTTCCCTGTTTCCCAAGCTTGTGATTTAGATGTCATCGTCAATTTCTCCAAGACTTACCTCAGAGCAATTATGGCATATCTTGCTGTTAAACAAATTGCAAGGTAACAGTATTTTCTTCAAACTTTTACGTCAAAGTTTAACACCATATGATTTATTTTAATTAGCTCTGAAAGAAGTAGATTTTTTTTTTCCTTTGGCATATTAACTCCTTTGAAAATGTGTCTGCACAGTTTCTTTATATTCTGTAAGTGGGGCATGTAAGTAATCTCTGATAGTAGAGCTTAAAGGCCATTCAAAGAGGAATAAGTGTAGTATGTGAAATAATACGTATAATCTAAATTAATTTTTGTGGGTGGATAATACTTAAAATTCTTTTATTGCAGGGTTTTTTTTTTCTTACAGTATTTTAACTTCCATTTGCATTGAGTTATGTACATAGTCATCTCAGTAGCAAGTGTAAGGGTGAATATATTCTCACCACCACACTTGTATTTATGTTGTTTTTAGAAAGTTTATTTCTTCTGGGAAAAAGAAAATAGCTGATGTTAAACATTTTGTCATTTCAGGTTGAACTAAAATAATAATGCAAGCAAATCGTAGCTCTAAGCTTTGAAGAATATTGTTGAAAAGCAGGAAATTCATACTGGGACAGCTTATAATAAACTTAATCAGCAGAGTTGCATTCTGTTTAATGGAAAGGCTCTGTTCAGTACTTCTCAGTCAAAGCTGAGACCAATCACTGGAGTCTGTGCAGCTTAAAAGGACTGATTTTATTTTATTTTATTTTTTTTTCTCTAAAGAAGGAGGTTCATGTGGACTGAATTCCCTTTCACAAAATGGGCATGATTCCCAGGGAAAACATGATACTTCTTCACTAATCAGGATGGAGCCTTATCCTGCAATGGGACCTACATTTTGGTCTTTTCGCCACATCATTGCTGTTTTCTCCATGGACAAAAATAGATATAGAGTAAACCAACCCAAAAAGTCAATTATAGGGTTTTATAATGATGTACTGTGAAAAATTTGGTCATGTTTTTCATTATACAGAATGTTCTTTCCGAAGACATAAACAGAAAAAAGCACATATGTTTGATTTTAAAAATAACTTTGCTTAGCTGTTTAAAAATGCTGGAGACATTTTGGATAGTTCTAAATGATCAGCATCATAATTATATGATAAAACTTCTGTGTAAAGAGCTATCTGGTTTATAATTATTTAACTGTTGGGATTTTGGGGTTCGAGAGTTATACTTTGAAAAATTTCTCTTACGTATCTGAAAAGTCTGAGTTATTCATCTTCCTCTTCTCTCTAATCAGGAAGTAACTGTTAAATCTGTGATGTCAGTTTAGGGGGAATGATTTAATTTAAAAAGTATTAACATGTGAAAGGAATATTGGAATGAATGAAAACAGTTTGGTCCACTGATATTTAAACCAGTCATTATCCTAGGGTAGTGTAGTGTAGGAAAGATGCTGAAGTAATAACTGCAATTACAGTATCAAAACAATAAAAATTAATATGTAATAATAGAATTATAAATGAAAGCCACATTTTTCAGTTGTGGGTGTCTGAAGTGCAATAGATAAATCCATATTTGGACATCAACAGAAATGCGGTAAGACTTTAGTAAGTGTGGATCCCTGGCACTTCATGTTGTTTTCATGGCAATTTGCAAATGCTCAGCACTTTTGCAAATGAGTCCAAATCTATTTAGGTTTCTAAATATGAACACTACTATTTGAAAAATGAGAGAGATTTAAAGATGCTAAGAGTTATACAAATAAGAATAATTACTTCTTGAAGAATAAATGCTGGTGGGTTTTTTAGATAGCTTAATTTAATTTGGATATAATTTTTCCTACATTTAGTTTGGGCCTGATCCAGTTCCTAATAAATGTAGTGGGAACTTTTGAAACCTTTATTTCTGTGTTTATCACTAACATATTATCTGACTAAATTTGCTTGTTGTTTTACTTGACACTGAAGCTAAGTAAACAGTTGCTTATTCAGGTTTATATCAAAACATCCTTAAATCTTACTCTTTAAAGAAAAAAAAATCATAAAAATTGCTATTCCTTGAGATTATCACATATGCCAAAATTATCAAAAGTACAATGTAATGATAGAGATACTACTAAGTTGGTTACTATTTTTTTTTTACGATTTCTAAGCAGTCTGTTTCCAGTTTTCAAATACTTTGTGTTTCCAGTATAGTGACCATAATCCAGGAGTACTTTTACATGTAAACAGTTCTTGTCGCTTGTGTAGTGTCCTCCTACTTGTCTCCATTGTCAGTCTGCATCATTGTTTTTATTTCTCCACAGAACACCACTACTTTTTCATTTAGTTGCCATATTTATGAGGTGCTTCCTTTGCATGTTCTGGGTAACCAAATACATATTTCCTCCTACTTATTTCCTCTATAGAGCTTGATTTCCCCAAGCAATACCATATTTCACTTCCTTGAACTTCAGTATTATATTCATTCTAAATGTCTTCTAATTAATCTGTGGATTTTTTCGGCTCTAACTCAGTCATGGCCAATGTCTTCAGTTTGTGCATTGAAAGACCAAAAGGATATTTCAGCTTATCTGGCCTAACCTGTTGCATCAGTTATGTGTGTTAAAAACAAATTCTACCAAAAATGTTAGTCAGTATTTAATTAAAAATTTTCTTCAGAAATGTAATCCAGATTGGATTTAAAACATTAAAAGATAATGAAACCCCCATGTCTCTTCGTGTCCTGTTTAATTAATCAATCACTTAAGAAGTAGATGCATTAAATAAAATTTGAGTGTGTCTGGTGTTGTTTTCCAGTCACTTTGTCTGTCTCCACTCTTTCATGGATTTTCCTCCAGGAAAAATACTTTCATTAGGATCTTGAGTCACCTCTTGATGTGTTTTGGGTTTTTTTGTAAGATAGACAAGCTGGATTCTCTCTGTCTTTTGCTCTATTTTCTAGTCAATAATTTGTTTCTCTTTTAAAGCCTAATCTTGGGACTGGGCACACAATTTTAATATCCGTATCAGAAATTAAGCATAGAGAGGTGAAGTAACTTTCCACACTTATATCTGGTGATCTCATTAAATATTTTTGAGTTATTGTTGTAGTGGGCACTCCTATTAAATTTAATATTTGCTCTAAATCTTAACTTCTTTTCAGTGTTGTCTTCTAGAGTGTTGTCTGTTTTGCAATTATGATGTGTATTTTTCTCTGAAACATGCAGCTTTACTTTGAGACCTATATCAAATTGTGGTTTGTTTGAATGGATTCCTTAGCTAATCCACGTTATGTTAAATAACTTTACTCTCTTGCACTGTATGGTGCTGGGATGATGTTCCATTCTGGGAGAATGTGGGGAGAGGAGAGCAGATGGCTGAGTGCTTAGCTGTTTGCCGGGGTCAACCCACCACATCATCTTCAGGTTTTGCAGTCTCCCAATTTATAACCCTTGGTTGAAACAGGTGCATAGACTTGTGTAGATGAAACAGGATGAAAGAGTGATACAGGATGAAAGAGTGATACAGGACACAGTTATTTGGATCTGTGAAGAACAAAGCTGCTTCCTGTTACTGTCTAAAAGTAAGATGAGGTGAAAGAGGTAGATCTAGATAAGTGAACTCAAATACAAACAATTGATACTTCTGCATTTTGCAGGGTTCTTCTGCTCTATCATTTATATAGCCTATCTTAGGATACAGCGAATCTCTTGAGTTGCTTATTTTTCTCTGCTGGGAATGTAGGACAATTAATTTTAATGTAAGTTCAGAAATCTAATGTTTATCTACCAAAGTTGGGGCAGGTGAACCAAAACATTTAAATGAATAAGAAGTAATGCCTGCCCCACCCTTAGCACTGGGAGTTATTTGATCTGTTCTCTGTCTAGCTGCTGTTTTTTTTTGTTTTAATGGAAACTATAGGAGGACTTAATTTTATTTGGGTCTTTTGCCTCTCTAGTAAGATGTTAATATGCTTGTGGTTCACAAATCATTAAGGAGAGGCTATCAGATAGACCATATGATGATATAAACATGTTTATCATCTCTTTTCTAAGAAAAGTAGGCTGAAGATGTTAAAGATGTAGATCAATGCTAATCTTAAATTTCAGTGTAGGAGTCAGTTCTAGACCAATCTGGAGAACACTAAAGTTTTGGAAACAACAGTGAAATAGGTAGTCAGAAATTCTTGGAAGAGTTTGGTGAAGGTGGTAGAGAGCCATCTTCATCTGATCCAAGGAGCAGCAACATGATCCCTGAAACATACACTTTTGCGTGGATAGCTGTGTTAGGTAAGTACCATCAGGCTGTAAATAGAAATGTGTGTTTGCGAATTGAATTCAATTTGGAATAATCTGTGAGTTACAACTAAATTTTTCACTGATGACAGACTCTAGAAGTTGTTGAGATCAATTTTGGTATGAAGTTGACGTTCACTTATTTTAAGGACAGCATGGGTAGTGTGAGCAGAATGCAGTTTCATCCACAGATACTGCACTGAAAATACACTCCTTCAGTTAATCTCATATGAGTTCTCCTCATCTGAATTTTTATTCCAAGATGCTTCTTAGTACATTGCATTGCTTGTTAACTTCTGTGACTTACCTCACAATGATCTACCCGCTGAGAGTTGCATACAGGAATGGAAGAGAAGAAGAAAAAAAAGTGCTGCAGACTTTCAAGAATGAAAACCTATGATACTAAGCTATATGGTTCAGTTGATATGCTGGAGTGAAGAGATGCCATCCAGAGGGACCTTGACATGCTTGAGAGCAAAATGCAAGGTCCTACACCTGGGTCAGGGCACTCCCAGGCACAACTACAGGCTGGGCAGAGAAGAGTTTCAAAGCAGCCCTGAGGAGAAGGACTTGGGGGTGTTAGTCGATGGGAGACTTAGCATGAGCCGGCTTCAGTGTGCACTTGCAGCCCAGAAACCAACCGTATCCTGGGCTGCATCAAAAGAAACGTGACCAGCAGGTCAAAGAAGGTGACCCTGCCCCTCTGCTCTGCTCTCGTGAGACCTCACTTGCAGTATTGTGTGCACTTCTGGTGTCCTCAACATAAGAAGCACATGGAGCTGTTAAGAGGGCTGAAGCACCTCCCTTATGAAGAGAGGCTGAGAAACTTGGGGCTGTTCAGCCTGGAGAAGAGAAGGCTGCGTGGAGACCTCAGAGTAGCCTTCCAGTATCTGTAGGGGGCCTACAAGGATGCTGGGGAGGGCAAATAAAAAAGGTCTATGCATCATGATGCAGGAATACACAATAAGGGAGTCTGGAGAGAGATGATTGAGTCCTTCCCTGTGAACGTGGTGAGGCACTGGGACAGGTTGCCCAAAGAAGTGGTATTCAAGGCCAGGCTGGAGAGGGCCTTGAGCAACCTGGTGGCATCCCTGCCCATGGCAGGGGGTTGGAACTAGGTGATTTTAAGGTCCTTTCCAACCCAAACCATTTCATGATTCCATGATTCTGTATTTTAGAGGGAAGAGAGAGACCAGGAGAAAGTGATACTTACCCTTCTATTATTTCTTCACACTTTGAGCGATTTTCTGTCTTCTAATTCGTACACTTTCATACTTTTGTATACCTGTGGAATGTATTCAAAAGTTCATTTGCTTAGGGAATGATTTGGTTCCTTTGAACATGTATCTGGGCAATGGCTTTGATTCTCTTATTTCCCAAGCATGACCCAGTCTTTGTTTTCCATGAAGGGCTGAAACAAAGTCTCTACACAATCTTTTGTCTTCAAAAATAGAAGCAAGTTTGCTGGACATGTTCTTTTTTGGATGTTTTTGAGGTTTTTCAGTGATTCTAAGTCGTATAACTCTGAGTGAAACTGTCAAAAGGATACATGATTGCGTTTATACCCAGTTTGCATTCCTCCTGAAATACTGTGTGAAGTGCATATTAATTGACATCCAAGCCCTTGGATGTAGTTGTTGACCACTGATTTGTAACATACTGGTTATGGAAAAATATGTGCTTGAGAGAAGGAGGAAAACCTGGAAAGAAAAAATTCTTCGGTTTCCATAAGATGGAGCAAAGAGCATCTAGTTCCCTTTCCATCTTTGCTTTGGTGGGGTTTTTTTTTTTGTTTGTTTGTGGGTTTGTTTTTTTTTTTTTTAATTTTTATGTTTTTTCACCCCATAAAGCAGTTACGGGCACAAATTATTTCTTCACTGTTGGGATGTTGCTAAAAAGTTAACTATACTAATTCCATAGTCTAAATAACAAAGTTTATACCTGTGGTATCTGTACCCTTGGACCAATAGCAAGAGATGGATTAGTAGTTTCAGAATCAGTACATCCTATTGGCCCATGCAGTGGACTTAGAATGCAGAATTTGTCAAGAAAAATATCATCATTTATGTAAAGAACAGTATAAACTGCTGAGATTTGTATTTGAGAGTTATGTACATACCCAGAAATACTTTTTAACCTTTGATGTTTTAAGACCACCAGCCTAAGAAAAAGGAGTATTCTTTTCCCTTTAAAGCAAGTGTATCTTTGCATTTTGTCCTAATGTGGTACTGCTAGTTGATGATAATATTTTTCCTTTTGGTTTTCTGAATTGATAGGTGAAACTTTTTGGATTAACTATTGCCATAAGACTTTCAGAAAGTTTATGGTAGTAGTCACCACTAATTTAAGCAAGGCAGTATTAAATATTTATATTTATCCTTAAAAGCTTTTGATCATAGCTCCATCCTGCTCCATCTCAGAAGCCAGCATTTTTCTCCTGTCTGTGTCAACAGTCCCAACTTCTTAGAAGTTAGAGATCATAAACAAGTATTTAAAGATATCCTAGATCTATTTAATTCCACAGATTCCTCTCTATTACCCTCCTCCATGCCACTTCCATACTTCACGCCTCCATACTTCCAAACGCAGAGCTTGGTGGCCCCATAAAAACTCAATAGTAACCCTAAGGCCTTCTGAAAATCTGCTTTGAAATCTTGTTTTTTTTTTTTTCTTTGAGTTTTTAATGATTAAAGTTCATATTCACAAGTATTTAAAAGGTGTGGATCAGCACCTTATTTGCAGTGTTATTTAAAGTCTTTGGTGTTCTCAGATTTGCTCTGGTTTTTTTTAATTGGGTTAATTATAGTGAGATTTTCTTATTTTATGTATATGTGTATGTATATATATATGTAAAAATAAAAAAGTATTTCTTTGTCCTTATGCCTAAATCTTGAAAATTCCCAGGAGAGAAATTTTCACATTCTGGAGCTCAGGACAGAGTTTTGCAAGACGCCAACTGTGTTGGCTATTTCCATGTTAATAAGAAGGGCTTTATGTCTCCCGAACCACTATTTCTATGTTTTTATGGAATTGGGCAGTGCCAATTCTATAAAAAGCCATTGTAGCATAGTTGTTGCAGCAGAATTTCTGCAGATCAGCTACATGGAGCAGTCTGTAGTCATTTGTATACGAAGTTAGAAATCGAATATGGAAACTTCAGGAAAAATAGCTTTTCCTTGAATTGAAGAAAAAGTGCAATTGGTTAGCTTTGTTTATATGATTTACCTGGGGTATCTTTTTGTTCACAGTCACTCAAGCATTTCACAGAATGAGAAGATAAGGAAAAATATTGCCTACCAAGCACTGTGAATTACTTTATTATTTTCTGAATAACTACTGAAATGCTTTGAAATGTATTTGTATTTAGTGGAAATTGATGCTTTATGTTCAGCATAGCATCTTGAAGCTTATAGTTCTTGGCTTAAAGGTTTTGATTGTTTTTTCTCTGTAGGTGGTGGTTGTCATTTAATAGTTGTTTTTTTATTTGTAATCTTTTTATTCTGAATATTTTCATAATGACTTAAGTGATAACAAAAGAAGGTTTTTGGGGTGCTATTTCAGTGCTGGGAAGTGGTAGTTAGGTAGAATTTAGTATCTAAGTAGTCCCTTTGGCATCTGTCACATCTCAAAACTCTCCAGTGCTTTAAAAACACTCAGTAGCATAGATAGCTACCAATACTGCTAATATAAGGACTGCTGAGCTTAACTTCCAACAATACTGAAGATAATTTAAAATCGTATAATTAAATAGTAATTTCTCTCTCTAACGATTCCGAGATGGTTAGGGCTTCCCAGTAGAAAGGTTCATATGAAAAAGGTCTTAACACAAGTGATGTTTCTTCATCAGTTTTGTGTTCATTTATAGTGCATACAAGAATGTCAGCTATGGACAGAAACTACTCATATATCTATATAGTGGTTTTAAGAATATAACAAAAATGACCCTGTTAAAACCAATTTGTTCTTTTGCAGGATTTTTGTACATTGCAGATGTAATTTTGCAAGAATGAAGTTCTTGTAAAATAGTTTTTTATAGAAGTTGGTTTCCTTTAGAAATGTTTTTGATCTGGTTTTATAAATGGTGTTAAGTATAACTGCTACATGTGTGGTACTGAAACACACTCATGAAAGTTTCAGAAAGATTTTGATTTTGAAGCACTGTTTGAATACTGTTCCAAATCCTCCATGTGAATTTATCTGTAACTGTGTAGTGAAGTATGGCATCCTATCTTCCTGTAAATTCAGAGTACATGTGTTTAGGATTTGTCAATGTTTTATTTGTATCCTTGTGTTAGAAGTTAACTGATTGTGGTCCTGTTACACCACTGATCAAACCATGTATCTTGTGGTGAGACTAGAGCAGGAGCTGTGAATGGTGGTGTAAGTCTCTGTATTATCATGTGCAGCTTAAACATACTCTAGTGGGTTGATTTACTTGCCATCTGTTTTATAGTAAGCTAGATACCTGAGCCCTAAGCAGAAATAGCAATACTGGGCAGAGTGTGTATGTATCTGGAACCACATATATATTGTTATTGTTAAAGATAGTTTACTTTCTTAACTTCATTATATTTTCCATTGAATTCTATGAATTTTTTTTAGGGGGGGGTGTCATAGTTGCAGGGTCTCTTATATGCTGTTTGCTGGAAGGATTTTGAGGAAAAAAAAAAAAAAAAGCTTAGTTGCAACATGCAGTTGGTGAAAAGATTTGTTATCACACAGATTGATTTTATCTTTCCAGCTCTTGAAATGGTATCAGATATGCTAACTATAGCAGTTAACACCGAGAAAGTTACTTGTTTCTGCTGAAGTACTCTGTAGGGTCCTGGGTTTTTTTGTAAACTCACAATCCTCTGATCATTATAATTGTTTCAACTTAGATAAAATGGAATGTATTTTTTAATGATGTGTTCTTTCTGAAATACAGGAGTATTTTTCCTGCATGTAATACAATGTAGCCATGCCAACATTCTTAAAGGATCCTGCTCAATTTAAGGAATTAGAGGGCATGTAATAAACTTTGGTTATTATCATAGAATCATAGCATCAGCGAGGTTGGAATAGACCTTTAAGACCATCAAGTCTGATCGTTACCCCAGGATTGTGAATTTACTAATTATGTATTTTTATCAACTTAATTATTGTAAATTTTGGAGGAGAATCCAATGAAGATAAAAGGACAGCTTTTATGTACCGTCAGACATAATAGTTGTTATTTACGGTGGTTTTTAGTATCTCCCAGGGTAGAGACAATATAAACATCTCTTAGCAGCTTGTTCCAGTGGTTGACCAACCTTGCAGTAAAAGGGTGTTGTGTTTGTTTGCTGGGTTGTTGTTTTTTTTTTTTCATTTTGTTTTATTTGTTTGTAGGGCTTTTTTGGGGGGTGAGGGTGGGAGGGTATGTTTAAGTAATATTTACTGTATTTCAGTCCATCACTGTTGTGTCACAAGATGAGCTTTGACTTTCCTGTTGCTTGACAGTGCCTCTCTACTCCTTCTGGGTTACCTGTCACTGCTTCCATCTCTTCTCTGCTGCTTATTTATATTTCTGTTAAGTTAGGAGCTCCTTGCTCATCTGAACAGGCTTCCTTGCCTTCTTTGCTTGATATCCTGCTCATTGTGATGGACCATTCTTGAGCTTGGAAGAGGTGATCTGTGAAAATCAGTCAGCTCTCCTGGTCCTGTTTTCTCCAGGTGCCTCTTGTAGCCTTGTGTCCTTGGAAAAAAGATCATGAGCATTGTCCTCATGTTCCTTTTTGTTTTTTCCTCCCCAATGTATTAGTTTTTCAGTTTATAATTGGCAAGGTCTAAACTTTCCTTGAGGTTTGTTTTTTTTTTTTTTTTTTTCCTATCATGGATAAGTTTCATCTTGTTAAATTCATATTGTGAAACTAATGCTGTTTCCCAAGCCTTGGGGATTTTATTTTTAAATGGGCAAGTGTTAAACTTTCCTTGGGTTTTTTTTTTTTTTTTTTTTTTTTTTCCTATCATGGATAAGTTTCATCTTGTTAAATTCATATTGTGAAACTAATGCTGTTTCCCAAGCCTTGGGGATATCCTGCCTGTGTAATTACAGGTTTATGCTGCAACTCTGCAGACGTGATTATTACCAATAGTATGAATAATTGCACCACTTGGCTGGTTTGTGGTCAGGCACTGTCTAGTACCTAGATGTGGAACAGTTAGAATAAAAAATAAACCAGAAAATTGCTGAAATGCTTGTAAGTAATGCTCCTGACTGGCAGTTGTGTTTTCTATGGTTATGTAGGTATGATGAGATTTAATTGACAGTAAATCCAGCAAGGTGAAAAGTCTTGATGACTGGAAAGAAGATAATGTGAAGGGAACGTTATACAATTTTATTGTTAATTTGGAAACAGTCCTTTCCCACCACTTCTAGAAATACTAATTCGTGTAAATAAATGTAAATAAAGGCAGCGTACGTTACACTGGAAGTTAGTTCTGATTAAGAAGCTTCTCAGGATTAGAATCAGTGATTATATGAGCATTAACACTTCTATTGCCTTACACTGGTTACTGCTTTTTCTTATATTTAAGAAGTGACCCAATTTTTTCACTCATCCCTCCAACAGAACTTGACTTCAGTGGCTTAAAACAGGATGTTGTTCATGTTTCGTGTTCCCCTCCTCCCCAGCTGTGACTTTCTGTAATGATCTATGATGAAGACAAGCTTGGAAAGCTTTAAATTTTGAGGCTTCTTTTGCACTCGTAAACTTAGAGAATATAGGAAATTAACAGTAGCTGGAAGTAGGATTAGTACTAGTTAGGAAAGCTGTTGACTGTTAGTATGTAATATATAATGTATCAGTTTTCATTGATCAGTTTTTATTTTTACGTATTTCTTTAGTGACATTTAAAACTAGGTAATTACTATGATGGGGTAAATGGTCTTTTGGAAGACAGTATTTATTTCCATATAAATCATATGTTTAAATCACAGTAAGTACTGTGCTTACTGGCTAAGCAGAGGATAATCACAGCTGATTGTGGCCAGGAGAGAAATAGCATTCCCAGTGTTGGAACACTAGTGATAAAAACAAAGTTAAAATACCTTTCTGATTGAAGTAAGAATTATTAAATATTTGGGTTAGAAAAGAAGAGGTGTTCAGAGGGAGAAGGAAAAGAAATGAATCTGTACAAATACAAGCCCAAACTCTTGGGATGTTAATAAACTGTCACTTGGACCACACAAATTGAGAGAAACCTTTGGAGCCAAACTAAGTAATGTTTATAGGCTTAGTTTTCCTTTCATTTTGGTTCCCTGTTTATTTAATTTTCAGCTTTCTTGCATGCATTTAGTTTCTTCAGGGTAAATGGTAAACACCAGCAGATCCTATTGCTGTAGGTACCTTGATCATGATGATATGTGTACTAATGTACTTGAACAGTGCCGGCGTCTTGGTTATGTTGCTGTAAGATATTCAAAGGATATTTGGTGTTTTTCCACTTTGTTACAGAGTTTAGTGTTGAAACTAGCAATGCATAAATACACTGAAGTAAAGTTTCTGATGGCTGGGATTATCCATGCAAGCTTCCTTAGAGATGCAGGGTAGTGGGGAGAGGACTTGAATCCAAAAGACTGTCAGAAAATGTGGCACTACATGTACAATCAGATCTGAAAATCATAATGTGATAAGGGTAGAGAAATATGGTTAAGACTGAGAAGAACACAGACAAGCTAGTAAATGTACAACTGAAATAATTTAGATTCAGCTTAGTTCTGGAATAGTTTCAGTCCCATGGAAAACAGTCCTTTATTCTCTTTCAAGTGTTTTCTTTTTCTAAGGAACACTATCAACAGCATCAGAAGGACCTTTATTTATGAATTCCTGTAAAGCCTTTTATGTGTATTCCTCTTATTGTTACAGAATTTCTCTTTGGTAAGGGAATCCCCTCTGCTTCTGATATGAGGAGGGGAAACTAAGATGGAAAATAGTGATTTGCAGATAAGCAGGAAGGGAGCTGCTAATACACTGAAAGTGATGCTTATGCGAAAATAAATGTAGTAACAAGTAACCATCTTTTTAATCTTCATTTTTGTGGTGTTTTAAAAGTAATGTGAAAATCTCAGTTACACATGAATATTTAACTGATATGTGAGCTCGAAAGCTTTGGTTTGTGATTTCTCTCCAAAAATGGTACTTTGAAAGAAAGTATTCTAGAGTGGCAGATCACAAGTACGTGTTGAAGCTTAAAATGTTTTTCTTTGCTCTTAGTGGTGTTTTCTCATCAGCTTTATATATATCATTGGTTATTTTTGCTTTAGTTAATTCAATTTAGCATTTGGAGAGAACAGTGCTCTCAGAAATAACAGCCACTTTCTCATGGCTCTTTTTTTTTCTTATTTTAAAAGTAATTTTAAGGTTGTAGACATGTTGATGCCATGTGAGAGGAGAGACTGCTGTTTTGCAGGTTCATTTAAGCACAAGTGGAAGGCTAAATGAGGTCAATCACATTGACTCAAGTTCTTGCCGTGGTTGGCATAACCCTCTCCGAAAGTATGGAGAATAAGGAGAGAAAATTTAAGCTACATTAAATGTAAATCGGGGTTTTTTTTTCTCAATTTCTCACTTTTAAACCCCATAGTGATACATTGGGGTACTAACCTATCCTGTATTATCATATTTTTGTAATATCTGGAAGGATTCTTTTATTTAATATGAAGTCTGCTTAAGCTCCTTTTTTCCAGTACTGAATGCAAATACTCTGAGGTGTTGACATCAGAAATCGTTCACTTTCCTCAATTCTGTAACAATTTTCAGACCTGCAAAGTGTCATGCTCTCAATGCGATGCTAATTCAGCCTACCTTCAATTCTCTCATCGCTACCAGGTTGTAGATGTACCAACATCTTGGGCATTTGCAGAGAGCAAATGCCCCCTTTTCCTGGCCTGCAGACTGATGTACTAATGAAAAGGTACCAGTTTGGTATCTTTTCTAGACATTATTATCACACCACAATCCTTTACTGGTTGTCAGATACTTGTGACTTCAGTGACTGGATGTCCTAACCCTAACTCTGCTGTGATGTTCTGACACATGTTCTAGAGGCTTCCAGGAGTTTTGTTTTTTATTTTCTTTCTCCCTATGTATATATGTAAGAAACTCATAGAATCATAGAATAGTTAGGGTT
>NW_009926165.1:13394-16360 GCF_000696875.1 Nestor notabilis | reverse complement strand
TGCTGTAGCTGAACCCAGGACACCTACCCAGCATGTCTGGAATAGGCCATGTAAACTGACATGTAGAAAATAATTTTTTCTACATTTTTTATAAATGCATATATTTTTTCTGTATTTTTTCTGCAACCTTCTCATTAACCAACAAGCCTTCCCACAATATAAGCTGATTAGCAGAAATACGAGTAGACTGTTAATGAGCCTTCCTGTAACTGAAAGATTTCAAAAACCTTTGAACCTATTCCCCAACGGCATTTTTGCTCAACTGTCATGATACATCTCTGTGCAAAGGAAAAGGATTTGCTCCTCAAATGTGCTTGATAGGTGTGGTCTTAAGAAGGAGCCTTATAGCCACATAAAGAAATTGAAGAAGAGACGTATCCAGAGAGATTCCTTTTTTAGAAGAATTTGATTTGACAAGTATGTATAAGCACTAAGGTAAATGATGATTCCAAAGTACGGTGATTAATCTAGTTTGCAAATTAAAACATTACATTATTTTATGATAGTGTAGACCTGCAAGTACAATTAGAACTACTACTTTATAGGAATAGGCAGAACAATAATGATTTACAAAATGCAGTAGAAATGAGATGTATGCCTTTGAGACTGAGCCTAAACAACAACTCCTTGAGATATTAGTCTCCTGTGACGCAGTGGTAATGGATATTAAGGAAACTTTTTCTCTCTTTAGCTTGGTCGTGCTGTAGGTATTTTTCATCTGGTCTTCTAGGGATAAAATTGCCTCTTAAATATTATAAAAATCTTGTTCCTGAGGGACCAATGAAAGCCATGGGAGAAATTTGAAGTCAAGACTCTTTTTAAAAACACCCAGACAAAATAAACTTCTTTTTATAGGTGTTTATTCTGCTGTTAAGGTGAAGTCACCTGCCTCTCCCAGTTCACACCCAGAATATACTTTCTACCTGTGTATTAAATACTGGGATACAGAAATAGGTGATGTACAGAATGTGAAGGGCTCACACAAGCTTTGACACTAAGGAATCTTCCCCCTTCCTTCCTGGGTGCCACTTGTATTCTCACACTTCTGTCTGTTCAGTGATGTACAGTCGAAATGGTTTTGGGCAGAGATTTGTGTTTTGAATAAATTAGTCAACTCTGTCACTAGTTATCCAATATAATAAAGGGTATTAGAAAGTTACTACTAGCACTATCTTAATTTCATAGGCAAAGAGGTGAAGATTTTTTAAAATTTATTTCATGCATTTATTTTTTCTCGCTATTTCAGATTATTATAATTTAATATATTATGGTAAACTGGGTTCCCAAGCACTGTTAAAAACACCTAGTCTATGTGGTGTCCTCTGTGTTGTACTTTAATGAATAGCTGTAAGCCTTTTTAGGGAAACTGACTGGAAATGATTTTCCTTTCCATTGTTTTGAGGTGACTTTTTCTGCTAATGATTATAATACTTGTTCTGCAGTGCAATTTAATATAGTATAAATATAGTATATCATCAAACAAGGACAAAACCAGTGTTTCTCTGTCTTGTATTATTTGTTTTGTGATTGGTCCAGGCTACATCATCTTGTAGGTTTTTGTGGCAACCAGGAATAATTGCTGTCAGTCTCCAAGAATCTAATCTTACAACTGGCCTTCCCTGTCCTCTTTGCCCTTCTTTCTTCTCTAATCTACCAAGAAAATAATTTAGTTTCTTTTTCCAGACACACAGATGTGCACCAGATGGTTACTGATAGTTTCAAGGTCCTGATGAGTTACTGGAATAGTGTTGGTGTAAGGTTTGTCATCTAACTATAATACTGAACTGTGTACTCAAGTTTTTAAAATAAAAAGTTTAGTTTATTAATACTTTGAAAATAGCACTTCAGAGGTCAGTGCAGATAATAATTGATACCCAGTTCATGGTCAGAAGTTAACTGTCTTTCATATGTAAAATTCTTGATCTTACAAAAGGGATCAAAGGCAATCTACATTTAGGTGATACATTAATTTTAAGCCAGAAGGAACGGTAAGATATCAAGCAGGGAATGATTTTAATGGTGAACTGGGAAATACTTCTTTCTAAAATATGAACATAAGGTGTTGAAAATTATAGAGAAATTAATACCTAAGTATGATTTATGGATTGTGGAATTAAAAATACAGTCCACAATTTTAGTCGGAAAAGGCCTTATCCTAAGAGTCTATTAAGTTTCGCTCTTTTCTGTAAGTCTTTGTTGTCACAGCAGGTTTAATATGTCTGGATTTATAAAGTAGAAATATGGAAACAACTCTTAAGAGAATTTTGCTTCTGTGTTTGTTACTTCCAAATTTAGTTTGTACTGAAGTGGATATGCCTCCTAGATCTCGTATACGGTCAATAATGTTTTCCTAGCTAAATCTGATTAAAATAGGAGATGGTTACTTATCTTTGTCCTTAACATATGAACAATTCAATTCCTTTTATTTTTCAGTGTTCATTACTATTTTAATAGGTGTGCCACTAGTAACACAACTGTCTTTAGATGTAGCTGCAACAGCTACATCATCACATAGCCCTTGCCTGTGTAGTTTAAATCTTTTCCCTGGTATTTTGATCTTGGAAACAGTTTTGAAACAAGATTACAGTCATCCACCCAAAATACTGATTTACTGCAAGCAAAGCAGAATAAGTAACTCCTGTCCAGATAAATAATGTGTTAGGCTTTTAACCATAAAAGATTCAGTAGGATTGCTGGACACTAATAGCATGTGTAAGTATTTTCAGGATTGGAGCTTTATAAAATCCCAAGCAGAATTTGAGCTTGCTTAAGATTCACTGATTAATCACTTCAGACCTACCCTATACTATTGTTTCCTTTCTGGTTCTGATCAGTTAATCCATGTGTGTTTTAAAGCATGTTTGATGAACAAAAGGGAGAGCTGTGGAAGTGTCGGAGCACCCTAGAGTATATAATTCTTTACACGGATTCAGTCTGCTCTCTGACCAACTCTTTATTTACTTAAT
>NW_009926165.1:0-13363 GCF_000696875.1 Nestor notabilis | reverse complement strand
GCTGAAGGCCTGTTGCATTCTTTACGCAAGTCTCCCTAGAGATGCAACTCCGTAACTGTTTTCATACAATGATACTATTCTTTCTGGGTTTTAAACCATGCATTTGCAAGGATTCACTTTGGTATCTGGGGAAGACTTTTCTTGCAGTGAGTGGGAAGGGCAACATTCTCTAAATGGACATTTGGAGCTGCTACTGTCACAGGGACTAACTTGCCCTTTGAATGTGCCTGTCCCCCTCCATTGTCTGGAAGTGGCTGAGAAGACCAGTCTCTTGAGGAAGGTCACTTAGAAAACTGCCTTCATTGAGGCATTGTCAATGCAACCTGCATGCTGCATGTAAGAGTTCTTCTGTTACTACTGTATAGTTCAAAAACATTGTGGGGTTGAGGTGCTCTTACTTTTTCCAGGTATGGGACATTGGAGGGCAGCCAAGGTTTCGAAGCATGTGGGAGCGTTACTGCAGAGGAGTCAATGCAGTTGTGTAAGTTTTCTTGTGTATGCCCTTAGAAATGTATTTTAAAGTATATATTATTTATATACATTACATATTATATATTCATACTATATAATATAAATTTATGTATTTCCCTGCCCATGGCAGGGGGGTTGGAACTAGATGATCTTAAGGTCCTTTCCAACCCTAACTGTTCTATGATTCTATATGGATATGCTTTTATTCTTGTCCACCTCCATCACATAGGAAGACCCAACATGATAAAAGTAGTGTGTTTTACACATCCTGCAACCCAGATATATAAGTAATAGCATGTTCCAGGCTATTTTTCCCCCACAGCCTGTATGTGATTCTGTATCTTCCTGTATTAATAAATCCAGGCCTTATACAACTCAGGACTTTCTAATGCTATAGTCAATACAAACATACTTGTCAAATTTAAGATGTTTTAGTGCAACTTTCTGCAAGGAATAGTCAATACCGTAAATAACTATATTCCCATTGCAGTTACATGGTGGATGCAGCAGACTTAGAAAAAGTAGAAGCTTCAAAGAACGAGCTACACAGTTTGATAGATAAGCCACAATTACATGGAATTCCAGTAAGTATTTTGATTATTATTCTTAACTGAATGTTGACAGTGTAGCCTAAATCCTCATGAATTGGTTCCTCTAGACCCTTGAAAATACTAGCATAAGTGTGATGCAGCCTTGATGCATTGAGTGCTGTTACAAAAATGATTGTGACGTTTTTTCGACTGAGCATCTTGTCAGTGCTGCAGTGTGTTTGTTTTCTTATCTAAAGGTTGGAACAGATTTGGAAAAAATTCATTTTCATATGTGGCATTATCAGACAATAATTACTTCTAGTCAGTCCCCTTCTTGGCTGGGTTTGAACCAGTGACCCAGATATATTTCTGGCACTATCTTAAGGCATATGAGATTTGTCTTTCTGAAGGTTGGCAGATACATCAGATAATGTCCTCTGCTTCCAGAGACTGTGTAGGAGCTTGACTTTTTACATGTTGCGACTTTTTAGTTTTTCAAACTAAACCATGTGGAAAAAATGCAAATATACATCTGTTCTCCAACAGGAAGTGTCGAAGAATAGTATATTCTACTCAACTTCTAGTGAGGAACTATGGAGGCGGAAACTAGCTGGTTAATTAAATATAATCTGACAGTTTAGACTAGAAGGAATCCATCAGGTTAGCACTGATCTTTGATGCTGACATCACCAAGCAGGAGTTTGTACCTTTAATCATTAGAAGGAAGACAGTGGTATGTACAAATCAGGAAGAAGATACAATATGGTGGCTGCTGCTCAGTCCCTTTTTTCTAAGCAAATATTTGGACATTTGGCCAGTGCAAGTGATCAAAGTCAGCTGAGAATGAGTAGACAGACAGCCAACATGAAATCATTGTGAGAAAAAAGTTCTCGCACATCCATCCTTGAAAAAGAATTTTTCAAGGGACTCTCCATAATTTTTATAAGGCTTTCTATTACTGTTGTGTTTCTGTATGTTCAGTGTATATTGAATACATCCTGCAGAAGTCTACAGTCACGCTATTCATGGCGAGTGACATTGTCTGTCCTTTGTACCGGCTTCACATGCTGTTTTACTTTTCACTTTTCCTTCCTGAAATGATAGGTCTTTCATATCTTCAGAAGTACTTAATTAAGTTCCTTTCCTTTTATATGTTACAATATCACATCCCAATTGCCCAGCCTGACCAGCACAGTAATTTCCAAGATGTAATAATGCTTTTTTTACTTACTTCTATTTCACAGGTAGTGACTAGTATTGAACTTCCTCCAAATTTATTGTATGCAGGCTTTAGCATTATAGATTTTAAGGTAGCTTTATTAATCTGTGTCTGCAAGTAATGAGTTTTAATGTGTTCCAGATTCATGGGAAGTAATGGGACAGTCTTGACTCAGAATTGTAACGCATCTGGAAAACAATAATGCAATCATAATTAAAAGCCTTCTATTACTTACTTTATCTTACAGTGTGCGCAACCCATTTATCTGACCTTAATTTATACTTGAAGCCTTAAGCATTTTGTAGGAACTCTTAAGTTCCAGCATCTATTCAGTAATTTTTCTGCATTTCTCAGACTGAATTCCATATGGCTGCCTTTCGGATGCTCAAAGTGGAGGGCAAGTAATGGCTGGTGCTTGGATGATACAGGATTTGGTTGCCTGACTGGTTGGTCGCCTGACTGGTTGGTTGCCTGTCAGTGTTAAGAAGCAGGAGAGCTTCTAGAGAGAAGGATTCTCTCCAGAGAGAATCCTGTCTGGGTCTTGAGGACCCAGCCTCTATTGCTGGGGCCCTACTTTTGACTAACATTAGTTGGTCCTGTGAATTGAATGTCTATTGATGGCTTGGGTGTGCTCAGGGCATGCTCTCCGTGCGGTTTAGTTGCATGCAATCTGACACCATCCCATAATGCCATTCAGAAAGGAGACTTCTGGTACTGATATAGCCAAAAATAATTGGTTCCAGAGGGTGTGCATACAGCATCTGACATGGACGAGGAGCAGGATTTCCATGATGCTCCCACAGTCATTAGTTATTTTGAATACGTCTGCTGTTGCAGAACTAAATACTTAGATGCCAGATCCAAAATAATGCAAACAAATGGTTAAAGACAAAAATAAACCTTTATTGCTCTTGAATTTAACATGAATATGAATGATTTCTTTCAGGTGTTAGTCCTTGGAAATAAAAGAGACCTCCCAGGTGCACTGGATGAAAAGCAGTTAATTGAGAAATTGTAAGTAACTGTAAAAAGCTGCAACACTGTGAAATTTGATATGTAAGAGAAAATCACTGACGGTGTATGGCAATAACCAGCTATAACAGATTCCATTTTACATTCTCAGATACTGCAAGCTCTGCTGGCAGTTGAAATAGCAATCTAGGCTGATAACTGACTGCAGTAGATTTGAACCTCTCTTGATTATTATTTCGCTTGTATAAAGTTGTTTCAGATAATCCTGTTTTCCCATCACTGAAGATACAACTGCTGTAGATAGCAGTAGGCTTACTTACACTTTTCAGAGTACAGTGCTGTTGCAGTTTAATGCTCAGATAGCATTAGAACAGAACCATTTCAAACTACTGTCTGTAAATTTCAGCAATTCAGATATTTTTGGCATATATTCAAAGCATAAGTATTATGGATTACTGGAACTAGCTTAAGTTGATGCATTGCAAGGGTAATTGTAAAGGAAACACACAATTTTGTAAAAATGGCCATTATAACACTAATTTTGCAGAACAGGATTCTGTGTCTCAAATCATGGAATTTTAATCAGTAGGCAGTGAAGTTTCAGTATAGAAGGATGGGAGAGCCTATAAGAAATCTGGAGAGGGACTTTTTACGAGGGTGTGTAGTGATAGGACAAGGGAGGATGGCATTAAACTGAATGAGGGTAAATTTAAATTAGATACTAGGAAGAAATTCTTTAGTGTGAGGGTGGTGAAGCACTGGCACAGGTTGCCCCATCCCTGGCAGCGTTCAGGGCTAGATTGGATGGGACTTTGAGTAACATGATCTAGTAGAAAGTGTCTTTGCTCATGGTAGGGGAGTTGGAACAAGATGATCTTTAAGGTCTCTTCCAACCCAAACCATTCTATGATTCGGTGGTCCAAAGGCTAAGCAACTAAACTGGGGGTTAGGAAACACAGAATAGCTGAAGTTTGAAGGAACCTCCTTGTCCACCCACCTGCTCAAGCAGAGCCATCTAGAGGTGATTGCCCTGGACCTTGTCCAGACAGCTTTTGGGTATCTTAAAGCATGGAGACTTTATAACCTCTCTGGGCAACCTGTGCTAGTGCTCAGTCACCCCCCGAGGTAAAAGGTATTTCTTTATGTTCAGAGGGCACCTCCCATGTTTTAGTTTGTGTCCATTGCCTCTTACCCTGTCTCTGGGCTCCGTCTTCTTTGCAGCCTTCCTTCAGATTTTTGTACACATTGATAAGATTGCCCCTGAGGCTTTTGTTCTCCAGGCTAAAAAATCCCAGCTCTCTCAGCCTTTCCTGATACGTGCAATGCTCCACTGCCTTAATGGTTTTGGTGGCCCTTCACTGGACTCTCTCCAGTAGCTTTACCCACCTCTTGTACTGGGTAGCTCAGAACTGGATACGGCACTCCATTATAACCTTACCAGAGCTGAGTAGAGGGGAAGGATCACTTCCCTTAACCTGCTGGCAACACTTCTAATGCAACCCAGGATACCATTAGCCTTTTTTGCCACATTGCTGGATAATGTTCAACTTGGTGTCCACCCAGGTTTCTTTCTGCAAAGCTGCCTTCCCAGGCAGTCAGCCCCCGGTGTGTACTGGTGCTTGGTGGTGTTCCTTCCCAAGGGCTGGACTTTGCAGTTCCTCATGTTGAACTGCATGAGGTTCCTGTCAGCCGATTTCTTAAGCCTGTGGAGGTCCTGTATGTACTGTGGATAACACTATGACCTCCTGGTGTACCAGCCACTCCTACCAGTTTTGTATCAGCAAACATGCAGAGGGTACACTCTGCCCCATTGTCTAGATCATTGATGAAGGTGTTGAACAGTATTGGACCCAGTATTGATCTTTGGGGTTCACTGCTGGCTACTGGCCTCCAACTAACCTTCATGCCACTGATTGCCACCCTCTGGGCCTGACCGTTCAACCAGTTTTCAGTCCACATCACTGTTTGCTTATCCAGCCCATATTTTCTAAGCTTGTCTATGAGGATATAATGGAATACAGTGTCAAAAGCCTTATTGAAGTCTAAGTACACAATATCCACTGCTCTTTCCTCCTCTACCAAGCTGTAGATTTCATTGTAGAAGGTTATCAAGTTCATCAAGCATGATATCTATCCCCTTTGTGAATCCATGCTGACTACTCCTGATCACCTTCTTATCTGTCACATGTCTGGAAAGGGTGCTCCATCACCTTCCCAGACATCAAGGTGAGGCTGACTGTCATGTGGTTCCCTGGGTCCTCCTTCCTGCTCTTTCTGAAGATAAGATGGAATTTGCTTACCTCCACTCTTCAGGCACCTCTCCCAGTCACCATGATCATTCAGAAATTACTGAGAGTGGCCTCAGAATGACATCAGCCAGCTCCTATGGAATTCTCTTATGTCCAGTTTGCTTATGTATTCTGTGACCTGATCTTCCATCAAGTACAACTTCCTTGCTCCGTACTTTCCCCTTAGTCTTTGGGGCCTCTGATTCCTGAAGGCTAATCTTGCTAGCAAATGCAGCATTCAGCACTTCTGCCTTTTCCATGTCCTGTGTAACCAGGTCACCTGTCTCACTGACCAGTGGGCCCACATTTTCTCTTTTCTTCTATTTGTCACTTACGTACTTACAGAAGGCTTTCTTGTTGCCTTTGACATTCCTCACAAGATCCAATTTCAGTTGGGCTTTGGCTGTCCTAACTGTGTCTCTGCGTGCTTGGGCGATGTTTCTGTGTTCTTCCTGGGTTACGTGTCTCTGCTTCCACCTTCTGTATGCTTCCTTTTTGTGACAGGGTTTTGCCAGGACCTCATCGTTAATCCACTTATGCCTCCTGGCTTTTTTTTTCTGGACTTGTTAGGATGGTCTGCTTCTGAGTTTGGAGGTGATACTTCAATATTAACCAGCTTGCTTTGGCCCTTCTTTGCTACAGGGCCTTATCCCATGGGACTCTTCCAAGCAGATCCCTGTAGAGGCCAAGTCTGCTTTTCTGAAGTTCAGGGAGGTCACTAGCTCTTTATTAGAGTCTCTTGTGTGATCTCAAGACTCTTTCCTTTTTGATGCCTCCACTCTTTCTCTCATTTGAGTACTGTTACTTGATTATAAGAGTTATTAGAGATGAAAGCACTGTATTCAAAGGGAAAAGAGTAAAAGATGAATGCTAAGTTAAAGAGATGTGGAGGGTTTTGTGTGCAGTAGCAGATTTTAGAAATTTAATATCTGAGGATAGAATTGAACCCACTGAGTAAAAAGCAGAAAGCATGTAATATAATGGAAATTTCTGTTGTTGGTTTTTGAGGGGTTGTAATACAGCTTATTTTATTGTTTTTGCCTCTATAGAAACCTTTCAGCAATTCAAGACAGAGAAATCTGCTGCTATTCTATTTCCTGTAAAGAGAAGGATAACATTGGTAAGCTTTGCTTTTTGACAGCATCGTTAGTGTGTACTTTGGTTCAGTTGTTAAAAATGTTAAAAGAGATTTGAATATCTTAACTCCAATATATAACTGAAAACCTCTGTTTACTTTGTAAGACTTTGTTGCAAATATTGCATGCAGTTGTGTCTGTTTTGACACAGAATTATGTGTAATGTCAAAGTCACTTGTAGAACTATTTTGTTCCATGAGAAATTAAGAAATGAATTTGACAGGAGCCTTGGAAAAGCACATTTAAACCCCAAAGTATTTGAATCCCTCACAAAATAGTAACTGGATAAGAAGGCCTTCCAGTTAATAGGTGATACTTAAAAAAATTTGTTAATTGTTTTGCTTCATGCATGGTTTTACTTTGTAAGCAGGTCTTACATGCATGTGACTGTATGGCAGTGTTCCTCAAACTGAGGGACTAGTGCTTTTGTCCTATTGGAGTGTATCCTGAAGTCAAGGTAGGTGAAGGGCAGTGAAGGTGATTGAGGTTTAGAACTGCAGTGCTTGCATCAAATTGGCAAGGCTGCAGTGGAAGATATCAAGAGTGGTATTGCAACTAGAAGCTGGTAAAAACAGCTTAATTTCTGAGAGGATCCAGGAGAGAATAGATTTTGATCCTGGTTCATTTATATGGATGGCCTGGTGGAGAAAAGCAATCGAAAAAGGCACACTAAAATTTGCAAATGGGAAAATAATGAAAAAAATGATAGCTAATGCAGAGATATGTTGATCACTTACTTGTGGAAGTCCTGGGACTAGTGATGAAAAAGACTCAAATCCTAATGGAGAATCACTCAAGTATCTTTCAGTGTAACATTGTGCCTAGAAAGGCTAACCTGGTTCCCAAAGAACTAACAGATGTGATCAGACTGTATGTATCACATGTGATTGGAACTGTGTGGGCATTACTGGAGCACTTGTGTGCTGTATTGTGAGAAGGACCTTGAGAAACTGAAAAGGGGTTTGGCAAAAACCTAGGGAAATCAGAGGACTGGAAAATATAATCTATAGCAAAAAACTAGAGTGAAAATATATTTAGCTTATTAGTGATGAAATGACTAGACTAGGCTGTTAAGAAGACTGGCAGCTGTCTTCTGCTGCATTTTTGATTGATGTTGTTGCAGTTGAATGAGATGATAGTGTAAACTGCAGCCTAGCTAATGGGTCTCATCAGGAAGTGTAGGTGTAAGGCTGCCAGTTTCTGTGTCCTGAGAGACTGTGGAAGATGGGTATATTGTTACTAGCTTCGGTTTAGAGTCTGTGGGATGCTTCTGTCTGCTGTCTTGGTGCCTAAGCTGGTTTGCCAGGATATTCATGGTATGCTGCCTGGAATTTAGGACAGATGTGGCAATAAATTTAAACTTGAGGGCTAGAGCTGTTGCTTCCTCCTGACATTCTTTCTACCTCCCTGACAGATGTTACTGCCTTGAGGCAAAAACATCTAATCTGCTCATGAATCAGTTTGTGAACTGCTGCAGTTTCCAGCCCAATGCATTAGACTGTATCAGGAGGGGTACCAGTTTCAGCTATGAAATTTGAGTCCAGTGTTGAATGTCTTTCAGAGACCTTGGACTCCTACAACCTGCTTAAATGGCTTCTTAATGCTTTGTCAGATGTTTGCCCTTCACTTTACTTCTGGTTGTGTATTTCTGCTTTTGTTCCAACAGTGCATTTCATTCTAGTGTGGATTTTACCGTTCATTTTATGGTCATTTTAAATCTTTGCTTTTCTGACAGTTCTTCATCTGTAGGTTAGAGAACTTGATGTCAGTGATCATATTTCAAGAATGCAAAATGCACATAATTAAAAAAAAAAAAAGGCAAAAACAAGATTAAAAAAACCCCTTACCTGGACTTTTAAAGTCCTGAAATTTTAATGAGGTGTAATGAGAACCTGCGTTTTCTGGGTGTTGTTTGTTTGGGGTTTTTTATTTGTATTAACCTGCTGGTGTTCTGTTTTCTTTTACACTCTGCAAGCAGGCTTTTGAGTTTTTCATTTTGTTTTATCTATCCTGGCAGACATAACATTACAATGGCTTATTCAGCACTCCAAATCAAGACACTGTTGAAGAAACCTTTTCCTGAGGATAACTCCCAATCACTTTGACTCCTATCAGCTACACACAACTGAAAAGATAAAGAATACAACTGTGTATTACCAGGACTCACCGTGGTCATATTTGTTAACAGAAGTAAAACTGAGTTAAAGCTTGTCTCTCTATTTGGGTTCTTTTTATTATTATTTTTTTTTTAATCCAGGTATTTGTCTGCCTAGGTGAAATTCCTGAACGCCTTAATACAAGACTGAAAGAAATCACTACTTTTTGGGGCTGAAATGTTTAAGTTTATGCATGTGAATTGTCAAATACTTAGTGATTTTTTTCTAATTTGAAACTGAATAAACTGCACAGTGGAAACAGATATGACTGAGTTTTTTGAACACATCATATAATTATGCATGCATGTTTTCCCTGCAAACATCTGTAGTTAAGTATCAATAATCAATTTAAAACCACTATTAAAAATATGTTATTCATACAAAATGCTGTTAATCAGAACACTTGCAAATACTCTCTGATTGGTAAGAAGTTATTTCCAAAGTTGGGTATCTGTAGTTATCTAATTATTTAATAATGTAAGTGATTCATGTGAATATTCTTTGGGAATTGACACATAAAACAAACTCTAGACTATCCTGTTCTCCTCTGTTGGGAGAGAAAAGTCTAGAATTGCAGTGGATGTTTTTCTCTCTTAAACAGAGAACAAAATACAGAGAGAGAGCAGATCATAGAATCATAGAATGGTTAGGAGGAAAGGATCTTAAGATCACCTAGTTCCAACCTTCTGCCCTGGGCAGGGACACCTTGCACTAAACCATGTCACCCAAGACTCCATCCTGGACTTGAACACTGCCAGGGATGGAGTGTTTACCACTTCTTTGGGCAACCTGTTCCAGTGCCTCACCACCCTCACAGTAAAGAACTTCTTCCTCATATCTAACCTAATGATGAGATCATACACATCTTTTCTGACATTATTACCCCCAAAACTGATGGATTTTCTAAGCATTTTTATTGTGAATGAAATAATTTTCACAGTGCTTCTGGACTACTCTTTCCATTCCTCAACTATGCAGAATTTTTCAGTATCCTACACCCTAGTATAGCTGGGCTCTGAAGTAGGATTAGTTACTTGAAACAGATTAAAGGAGTAATTCACTTTTTAAATTTTGATGCCTTGCTAACCTTGCAGATAGCTGCTTCCAAGTGCTTCACTTAAAAGCACTCTGATGGGAATTCTGCAAGCTTGGAAATTCTATTAAACACAGAAAGTTCATGTCAAGAAGTAGTAGACTTAAAACTTACACAGGATAGATGCTCAGTGGCCAAGAGTTTCAAGGACACTTGCAGATCTAGGAGGGAGAAGTTCTGGGTTGCTGGTCTAAAGATGTGGTAAATCGAGTGATTGCTATGGTATTAAAAAGGGTATAAATCACGTATGCAATTCTTGCACTTAAGTACATGAACCATAAAAATAGCAACATTTTTTTTGTTGTGTCTGAGGATGCTTTTAGGCTAGTGGCTCTGATAAGCTGTTTAAAACATGTACTGCACGGATTTGATAAAGTCTTTCTCAGATGTCACAGGAATGCTACTACAAGCATGGTAGTCAGGTGATAGCTATTGTTCAGAATTATTTGCAGTATTGTCTACAGAAGTCTGACCCCAATTTTTCTATGGTTACGTGAAAATAATTTGACTATGTGCTGAGTGCTCAGCAAATAACTAAATAGTAGATGTTCCTGAAATGAGATGTTGGAAATGACCCTCCAAAATCTGCCATATAATCCATCTAGTGACATTTTGTATGCTGAAAATCCAGCATTAGATGGCTAAGATGATTAATTTTGAACACTCTTGTTGCTCATGGACTTCTGAAGTAATAGAGCCATTGCAAAATGCACTGGAATTGCAGTCATTATGCATACAACAGAAGAGCCATTTCTATATGAGTGGTCTCAATACCCTTCCTTAGTTGTACTTTTTGATGTTAGTGCCCCATCCTGGCTCCAATCCTTCCCTTGCTTTGCTCAGGGTGGTGTTTCCTTGAGGGATGACCAAAGAAGTTAACTTCCTATATGTGGTACACGCATCACCAAGTACCAAAGCAAGCTAAAGACAACCTGTGAAGTGAGGATGTAAGGTTCCAGGTTGGCTGAATGAATCACTGTGAGCAAGAAATGAGAATGAGCAATTTTGTTATTAAATTTATCTCATTGTACAGCATATGCTGATTCTTTTTTCTCATTTCTCCTGTGTGACCATGTATCTGCACCTAAGGCAAATCAGCACAGGCACTGGCCTCACTGCTCCCGTTTGAAACAGCCTGTCTGTGCTTCAGCATCTTGCCTTCAAGTAATTTTTCAAAATGGGCTTAGCTGAAGATGAGTGTTTACTGTCACACTCAATAGTGCTGTGGGAAAGATTAATTGTAGCTGACTGACAGCTCTGACATTCTATTTCTGAGACAGTGTATTGCCACGAACTGTTAGATCTAGACCGCTGGAGACAGTATTGTAGCAAAGTTGTTTGGAGAGGTCATAGACTTTCTCTATGAAGGAGCCTCTGTGCAGGGAGTGTCTCCTTGCTCAGACAGCAATGCAAAAAGCAGCGTCTTGAACGGATCCACATTAGGCGTGTTTCAGAAGCAAGGAGGACATGGAGATAGGTGGAGTGGCCACACTGATTGCTTTGTGCTTCTCACTCATGAGAAGCTGACTGCAAGGCAGAGCTGTACAGGCTGCTGGGAGGTGGTCAGTGCCATGCTGTGCTTGGAGGTGCTGATCCGTAGGCATGCGTGCATCATGGTGGTTATCTGGCCTACATGCACAATATCCTCCAGGCTTTGGGAAAGAGCAGTGTTGGGGGATGGGGACTGCTGAGGAACTAGAACTAACCTTCAGTTCAGGCACGGCACGTAACCCCAGACACCGCAGCATCAAGATCCCTAAAATAGCACAAGTGCAACAGTGATACAGACTTGCTTCCCTTCCCTTTTTTCCTTCTCCAACCTTAGGAACAGCTTAGCTGTCACCCAGGGCCATACCAAACCACCAAGTGCTAACCATCTGTTTTACTTGCAGCACATTTTAGTATTTTTTTCCTGCTAGCCGTATATTTCTCCCCATCTTTCTTTTCCATTTGCATTGTGTACTGTAGAAAGCAATCATGAACATAAAATTTTAGTTAAATGATATAAAAAACTCAGATCAAAGTCCAACTATTTATCAAATGTGCTATAAAACTTTCTACATTGCAGAGAGCAGTGATACATCCGTAATTTGTTCCTGAATAAGCTCTTTTGTAAATGCTGGTACTTCAGTCACCTGAGCAGCATACGAAACGGAATGCCTGCTCTGTGCTTTAGGACAGGGTGTATTTACTGGCTGTCAGGAGCCTTTTGAGCATATACAAGAATTATGTATACAGACCCCAAAATTTTATATGTTGTGAAGCGGAACAGGCTGTACCCTTGGCTTGCATCTCCAGCAAGGCCCTTCTACCTCTTGCTATGACACTATGACTATAGTCTGGTCTGTAGCACTCATGCTGTAATCCTGCAAGGGCCTGCATCACAAACTGCCTACTTCAGGCCACAGTGTCATGGCTTAAAAGCTTAAAAGAGACCTGGCATGCTACTGGACAACAAGCTTAGTATGAATGAACAGTGTGCTGCTGCAGAAAAGAAAGCCAACACAATGCTGGGTTACATCAACAAGGGCATCATCAGTAAAGATAAAGATGCCATTATCTCACTCTACTCAGCACTTGTCAGGCCACATCTAGAATACTGTCCCCACTTTTGGTTCTCACTGTTAAAGAAAGATGTGGACAGACTGAAAAGTGTCCAGAAAAGGGCCACAAAGATGATCCAAGGTCTGGGAAGCCTGCTGTGTGGGGAAAGGTTGAGAGAATGGAGTTTGTTCATACTAGAGAAAAGAAGACTCGGGGGAGACCTTAACACCATGTTCCAGCATTTAAAGGGTGGCTACAGAGAAGACGGGAGATTCCCTTTTTACAAGGAGTGAAACGCAAAAGATGAGGGGTAATGGGTACAAGTTACTCCTGGGGATATTCTGGTTGGAGACAAGAGGAAAACTTTTCATAATGAGAACAATCGGCCATTGGAATAATCTCTGCATGGAAGTGGTGGATTCCCTAACATTGGGCATTTTTGAGATTCAGTTGGAGTGGGTGCTGGGCCATCTTGTATAGACCATGGTTTTGCCAAGAAAGGTTGGACCAGATGATCCTTGAGGTCCCTTCCAAACTGGTATTCGATGTTTATGTAAGGGCAGTGGGATATGGGTGAAGGGCTGATTTCTGGCTATTACTTTTGTGTACCATGGTTTCCAGACCACTCCACGCCTTGGAGTCAATATGTGGCAGTCCATCGAGTATGTCTGTGAAGCACTTCTTCCTATGGGTTTGTTTTACTCAAATGCCTTCAAAGAGTGGGATGCATTTATACTTTTGCCTTTGAAGATCGTGGGGTACACTGAGAGGAGCTGTGGTATCTCTGCATTGTATTGCATTGACACTAACACACTCTTATGGGGAGTGCCTGCAAACCTGGCTCAGAGCCAGCGGTCATCAGCATGGAGTGATGTAGGACAATATACTGAGAGTGAAGAAGTGTGAGGAGAGCTGTCCCTACATCCTCCTGTCCTGGGTTCAGCTACAGCAGTC